>NW_009917377.1:0-425 GCF_000696875.1 Nestor notabilis | reverse complement strand
GATTGGCACCTATATGTTGATTATATTCTTGCAACAGCCAGGCCATATTCAAAAATGCAGGAGGAAAGTTAACAGGAAAATTTGGCTCTGTGGACAGGACCAGAAGAGTGGTTTAACTGGCCTGTCAAACTGGCATGAGCTTATTTCTGCCCCTCAATTTCAGCGGCACAGTTCGCCTACCATAGGTAAGTGTGCAGTGAGTAAGTAAAGTGTTCAAATTCCCTGAGTGTTTGAAATTGTTATTTGATTTAGCAGCTGTGGTAGAGTTCCACAAGCCTCAAGGGTTCCTTAACATCAGGTATCACTGAGTAGGGAAATTTTTCGATATAAAAAATCATGCACATGATATTCCACATGGGGGGTGGAGGGGAAAGAAAAAAAGAAAAAACACCATCTTGTGAAACAGTCATAATTATTAATTTATT
>NW_009917376.1:6008-17262 GCF_000696875.1 Nestor notabilis | reverse complement strand
GCTGGGCTTAAACCACGACACTATTCTATATGTGTAATTACATCTGGCATTTTGAGGGAATTAGTTCCCAGTGTATCAGCTAAGAGGGAATCAATCATATATTTGCTAAAATCACAGGCCTCAGCACTATGAGTAGCACAAGCTAGACATTGTAAGAATTTTCATTGTGTGTACTGAAACATGCGAACACATAAACATGCAGTTAACACCTAAATCTGGAAAAAAATTCTTTCTATATATACGACTATCTGAGGATCAGAATGGTGTGACTAGATTTGGTTATTGCCTCTTTGGTGGAACAGGAAACGTATAGTCCTTTCCACATAGTGTGCTCCAAAATAATTATCACTCCGAATGCAGAGACCTGGCAGCTGGTCCAGGTAGTAGATGAAGTAGCAGAATTCTGCAGATGTTAATGCTGAAATTTTTGTTAAATCCCTATATATTCAGACATTATATTCAGAACATTTACTAAGCAGCACTCAGTAAAGAGATTTGGTTAGTTGGTGTCAATTGCTTTGAATTTTTTGTTGTTTTGATTTTACCAAATATGAGAAAAGAATCCTGCCAATTAGAGAAAAGGAAATTTTAAATACTCACAAGTATACTATTTAAACATAAATCTGCCTCATAAACTTACTGTGACAGCCTACCAAGACTACAGATGTCAGGGTCTCTAGGTCAATAGATGGCAGCGACTGCTCCATGCAGTGGGTCACAAGGCTCCTAAAGACAGAGAGACCTGTAAGGCCTGTCCCTGCCATTCCAAAGTCCCTTGCCAAGCCATCATACTGTTGATCCTATAGCTTGAAAAAAAACTTGAGACATTTCTTGCAGTGGACACATGCCAGGAAATCGGGGTTCCCTGCAGATGAACACTCATCAACCTGTCTCAACTGGTCCATGTACCTCATTTTAATGGACGAGGGGATAAGAAGTAAATTTTGTATCATGTTTTCTAGGAAGGTAACATCTCCTATTTCCAGAATCCCGCAGTCTTTTACTGTGCATATGAAGTAAACACATGCAAAATGGTCAGAGTGATGTCAGCTGAGAATGTGTCATTCTAATCATTTGTACACACATAACGAGTACCGATCTTTTATCAGAATAATTGTTTCTTCTATGAATATGCTTGGGCTTAGCAGATAATTTTGATTCAGTCGTATTTGTAAACATAGATGTAGAATACACTACACTCAATTTATCATTTTAATCTGAGAAATGTGAGTCTTCTCATATCTGACTTCCATTTAAAATAGTATATATATTTATTCATTCAAGCCATGTCATTTCATAAACTTCTTGGCTAGTTTTGCTTTGCTCTTTGCTGAATTTCCATATGGAAACCCCCTTTCAGGAAACCAAAACTCAAAACAGTCCTCAAGGAAGCAATGTGGGTGAGCAATCTGCCCTTGAGCTACACTGGGTTGTAGCATTTCTCCTGCTTGGAAAAAACTCATTTCCTCTTCTGATTGCCACTTTATCCAGCTATTTTGTGTCATGTTCTTATGGTTGTTGTATGGTGGGTTCTATTACATACATTGAATTGCTGTTAAAAGAGTTAAAAAAAGTATGTTGTTACCAGATAGTAGAAAACCTGGTCAAATTTCTTTTGTGTGTGTTTGTATCAGAGTTCTTCCTTTGAAGAGCACTGAAGTGTGTATGCATGACCACATGCATGTAACAACTGGAAGGATTTTCATCATTAATTACACCTCTAAACTATTCAGAGATGCCTGGAGGACAACAGGAATTAGATGAAATAGATGAAAAGAATAAAGGAAGACAGCAGGGAGAAAGAACCCTTTGTAATCCTCTCTCACTCATTTTCTATGTATTATAGCTATAATTACTTCCCTGATGATAAAAAGAGGGCATGTAGAAGAAAAAAATATGTGTATAGTAGGAGAGAATGGTCTTGAGGTACATACAAACTTAGTATTAATCAACATCTTTGTGGAGCAGGCTGAGCAGTCTTGTATTAGTCTGCAGGAGCAGTGCTTAGTGCCCGTCCTTGAACAAGGAGGGACACACTAGGCCAGTGTATGTAGCTGGGCTGCTAAGGACTCTCTCATATCTATATTGCTTTAGGATTAATTCCCTCTGGAGTAGCTGGAGAGGTCCAGAGCAGTGCCAGAATATAAGCTATCAAACAAATAGCAGGATCCAGAACCTAAATTGTTCTCTTCCTTATTTCCTAGCAGTGTAGGTACACCAGTGTGGCTCAGCCACAAGAGACAGAGTCTTAGCCAGGTATAAAAAGGATGGTGGGTAAGATAAGAACAGTACATAGATGAATGGTAAGAGCTTGATCTGTATGTGAACATACCAAGGAGTTCCACACATGACCTAGCTACTCAGAGAGAGCTTGAGTAATGGAGGGATTCAAGGAATCAAAATAAATGTTATCAACATCCGAAGCCGAATTCAAAAGGAGGCATAGAGTGAGTGAGAAGTGCTGTGGTGAGATGTCATAGAGAAAGTAATTCTACCCAAATTTAAGAGAAGAGTAAAGGAGAGTAGGCCTGATAATTATAATGAAATACGTTACCCTCCAAAAAAAAAAAAATCGCATCCAATAACAATTTTGCAAGCAAAAGCAACCATCAGCTATTTTAACACCTTTCAAAGTACCCTTTTTCAGTCCTTGTGGGGCTTTATTTGGAGGGTGGGGATATGGCGACAATTGAAACTGCAGCCTTTAGAATGATAAATAAACAAAATTTGCTCATGAAAGAACGCTACATTATCTTCCACAATCCTGACATTTCAGAAAACATTCACATTAATTGTGGAAACTTAGCAGAACTTCATGAAGCCACCAAGCTTTCTTTTTTTTTTTTTTCTTTTTATAAAAACACTGTAGATGTGAGGGCAGAAGGTAATCACTTGATTTGGAATTGGGCTTAGGAAAAGGAAGAGGGGGTTTTAGTAGAAGACAATATAGTTTTTCAAACTAACAGTTTCAAAACCATTTTGTCCAAATTCAGCTTTCTCTAGTTGTAATGCAAGTATTGTTAATAATATTCCTCTAATGTGTGAGCTAATTGGATGTACTTAAAAAAGAAAAAAGAGAAAACATGCATTCTGATTTTCCTGTAGCTATCCCCATTTTCCATCAGCTGTACTAGATTCTTCTTTCTAATCCATCCTTGCCAATCATGTAAGTTATCCATATACAATTTTTTAGAACATTTCTGTGTTCAGGTGATTAACTTCCCTTCAGATAGTGGGATATTACTGAATAAATGCTTCTCAGTAGATTGCATTGTCATTATCCTTTTTATTCTACCACCATAAGCTAAAAAAAGCCTGACTAGCACAGTTTCCTTCTGGATTATGAAAAGTACTTGCAGTGGAGAATAGCACTAGCATGTTTATCAATATAGTATCTCAGTACAGCTGAAAGACATTCATCTTCCCTCCCTTTCCCAAAATTTCAGAAGAGTTACACTAAACATTACTGGTCATTTATGTTCCAAAGTAGGATTTTTCTCAACCTTCTCTTTAGTTATTCACTGCTTTTGGATTGAACTTTCGCTTTGCTGGAAGAGTTTGCTGATTGCTTTCATGTTTGCACTTCTACTGAGAGGAGCATCCTTTTCTTCTGAGTGGTTTTCTCTTGCTCTTTTACATTGCATCTGCTGTTTGCTGGTGGTCTCTGCTGCTGCTTCTCCGTGTGGTTTCTGTAACTCTCCCAACAAAGTGGAGAAAAAACTAAATGTTTACCCTTCTGTAATTTTTCTGGGGGGAAGTTGTTTGGTTGGTTGGTTTTGTTTGGTTTTTTTTGTCTTTACTCATTCAGTCACTGTTCAGACTGGGTACCTTATAGATAAGGGATGCATCATGTATGGCATTCCAACATATAGGGGATTTTTGCAAGTAATTGCAATTAGATATAATCTATTGCATTCCAAAACCAAAAATAAATTATTATTCAGAAACACACTTTTATGAGACATGGATTCAGGTAGAATAAGGAAGTCAGACTCAAACCTGTATTAATTTGGGGTATGGTTTAGAGTTTGGCTTTAAGGCAAAATTAAGGTTAGGTTTCAGGCCTGTCTTCATACAGAACAGTGGCAAACTTACATACAATTTCTTCCTTCTTGGAGCAAAATCTGATGAAAAGAGAATTTGGCTGTGTCCAAATTGGAGCTATAAAAGAGGCCCCTTCTAATTTTGGATTTGACCTGGGATCAAAGCCACAGTGGTGGGTTTAGAACAGAGTGTTCACATCTGATTCTTTCTCCCTGATACTGGAAAGATTTGGATATGAGGTTCTGGGTTTGGCTCATCTGTATCCGGGAATGATAGTGAACCTTGCCAGTAGCAAGACAAGTCTCTCAGTCCACTTCAATTCAAACAGAACATATCCAGTAAATTAAAACCACTAAGCAACAGGAAAGACTTTTACAGGAAGAAATAATAGTCATTGAAACACCCTATGCTGAATCTTCAGCTGACACAAAGGAACATTTTGCCATCTGTGTCATCATTCACTGAAAATTTACAGAAAAAGACAGCAATCTTACCAACACCTGAGTCTATGGTAAAACTAACGAAATCACATTCTCGCACTTAAAGACTATTAAAAATTGCAGCATCTGAGTGAGATGAGGATGCAGAAACTTGTTTCTCAAAAGCAAGGTGGCCAAAGAATCTCTAGGGAGTGTCTTTTTAAATGGATAACAAACAAATACAAATATTTATGTTTAAATTCTTTAGCAGAGAGTTCTTATCGCTTTTTAAACTGCTCACCTATATGAAGTGCTTTTAACTAAAAAGAATTTTTTTTTTAACTCATCTATATGCATAGTAACTACTCTTATTTTTTTTTCAAGCAATTATGGGAAATCCAGCGATAGAGAGAAATGTCTGTGGACAAAGTACTAAGTTCAGTTTCTGGTTCTGGCAGAGATTTATTTACCTTGCAACCTACAGCAAAATGCTTAGTTTCTCTGTTAATATTTCATTCAAAGTTAATATTTCATTCACCTTTACTTTTTATACCCACTTTATAATCCCACTTAAAAATACACGTTTTCTAGGATAAGCAAATATTTTGAGTAAGCACTTCTCTGAGGTAGCTGGAATCTGGACTGGAATTTTTTCTTAAAGACAGGATCTGCCTGTGGTTCAGCCATCTTCTTTGGCTGAGGCTTGGAGTGAGGTTGAGGTTTCTACATATGAAAAGATTTCAGTCTTGGTCTACCAGATACTGAGAAAATACTGTATTCAATGGGATACTGAGGGTCACACCAACTTTTACAAAGTTGAATGGTTTCTACCATATTCTTTCCTCTGCATCATCTCATTGAAATCAAATCAGCCCATAAAATGGTCTCTGTTCACCACTGTTTCCCAGTGGCAGCCAGTCTCCATTATGCTTCATGAGAACTATAACCATTCTCAATGTGCAACTGTCCACCAAGTTCCCATTATTCTTCTGTGTGCTTTTGAATTCAGATGCCTCACCCAGACCACCTTTCCATCTCCATCACCCAGCTTGTCCTGGCCTTGCTGGTTCTTCGCTGGACCAATATGCTTGAAGAGGTTCAGCCTCCCTTCAAGTTTTCATTTTATTTCAGTTTATTACTCTACTGTTGTGCAGTTTTTCTCCCTGGATCCTACTCGTGAAAAAACCCTAACCTTTCCTCCATTCACCTTTTCAGTCCTTCATTTCAGGTTCCTTGTGTCTCATATAGGCCTCATACACCTATGATAGTATTGAAGGGTCTTGTCCCAGCTCTACATGGAGAAAACAGATTTATCCTCCACATTGCACTGGTACAGGAAAGCAAGCCTTTTCCTATCATTTCAGGTATATGCCACAGCACATGAAAATTCAGGAAACTCTTGTTCATCTCCAGAGTGTATGATACACATATTGAAAAATATTAAAATCACAGAGCTAGTTAAATTTAGTTTAGCTCTAATTTAGGCATCTAAAAGTTAGTAAGCTAGTTCTGTGGCATATTCACTATGAACTCCCATCCCAGCCTAAAACAGATGATTCCCCAGCATTTAATGGCAACGGGATAGCCTTTGTGGTGAGCTGTCAACAAACATTCTGGGTAAGAAATTAAATTTGGTACCTCTTTATATTCAGAAATGACACACTGGATCACTGGAGCAATTGTTATTTCCATGTGGAAGGCAATACATGCATGAGAGCATGCAAAGTGTAGAGACTTCTAATGTATAATAAATAGGTCTTTATCTATTTCAGGGTTAAGCTTCAGTAGAATTAATTCCATGGGTATTACTATAACCATTTTAGCTTTCAAATGGGCTCAAGTATTATTACTGAAGTGTTTGTAAACCTGACTGAAGTTGTATCCTAAATATGAAATTAAGTACAAATAATAAATTTTGAAATCAGCTTGAATTTCCAGGGGCTTGATCTTGAAGTCTCTATTGTAAGATTGTGCTAGGATTATCTATCTGGATAAAGATAAATTTGTGCACATAGGTTTAAGAAATCACATTTCATATTGTCTTAGCTGTGGATTAGTTTAAAAATAAGGAAATATTTTAAACCACAAAAGTAGATATATTGCTATCTGATTCTTCTCTTTAGTTTGTTAAAAAATGTGTTTGTTAGTTAATCACTGTTTATCATCATATGTAATATCCAGACAATCAAAGATACTGAAATGAAATCATCATCTCAGTCCTTCACAATTAATCATTCATATAAATGCACCTGTATTGCAAATAACAGGCCTGGGGAAAGGAGGGGAGAAGAAAAACCCAACAACTTTTGGCTAATCTTGGGTGGTCTCTTTACCCATGTTAAATTAAATATGTTTTTTTCACAACAGGTGACTTTTTAATTGTTTTCTTATGGCAACTAATTTATTCCAGAGGCTTTTGTTTGGCTCGTGTTAGTTTTCTAAGTTAATGACTGTGTGACAACATGCTGAGTACAGGTGGCAAAAAGCGATGTTAAGAATGTTGGTATTACAGCGTGTGCATGAGGCTACCACTGTAGTGCCCTGATCCTGTGGGTCCTGCCTGGGGCCCATGATTAGGAAAATGGGCACCCTTTACTTCTCCAGAGCCTGTGTCTTCAGACAAAGCAGAATGGGCAAATCCAGAACACTGAAGCTGAAGGTCAGCGTGGTTTTCACAAACATTATTTTTGTTTCCTTGAATACTTATTTCCTTGATGCATACATGCTTATACCAAACTGATCATCTGGATGACTAGATTTCCTTCATCTAGTGGGCTAAGAATTGTGAAATGCTTCCTTATCACCCCAGTTGGATGCATACATGTTGTGTCTTTCCTGGATTCTGGATTCTCTGGTGTCTATGCTCCAAATATTCCATCCTAACAAAGGCAACAGCAGGCAAAAGTCAAGAATTGCCTGGCAACATTCAGTAGAGAGAAAACTGCCCTAGCTATCAGACACAAACAACTGAATCCCAATATTATGCCTAACAAATCAGTGCTGGCAATAAACAAAATAACGGGGCAGAAACAACAACAAAATAATTAAAACCAGGAAGCACAGACTATACTAGACCGCTGGACAAAAACACTTAGAATATCAGCTGTGGAAAGAGCAATTAACCTGGCTAATGGGTCTGACACATACCTCTCTCTCTGTCGCAGAAAACATATGGTTGTAATTAGCTGATGTAAAGGAAATACCATCTGAAGCCCCTGTTTTCTGATTGGGATGACCTCTGGCCTGGTATGAAGACAGTTGGAAGTATTTGCTCAGTGTTGGTTAGCTACGTATGCAGTGGGTGGGGGCAATTTGAACAAATAGGAGAAGATTTGCCAAGTACGTTTGAGCTACAAAACTATGCCGTACCGCATAACAAACTGAGAGAGCATTTAAAGCAAGTTGGAACTAAAATAAAACCTGTGCTACTGCCAATTCCACAGTTGCTACTAAAAAAAAAAAAATAAAAAAAAGAACACAAGACAGAAAAGAAGGTTTTCTACTCATCTGGAAGTACTAGTGGCACAATAGGTTCTCAGTGGTGTGTTATTTGTTGGGGAAGCCAAAGTTTTTAGTGTGTTTGACACACTTAGACCTTCACCACAGAATATACTTTAAAATGCAGAAACATTGAAACTTTTATTCAGCTCAAATGGGCTGTCATGTGCTCCATCTCGACCCTTGCTTCTTTCTCTGCTCTGTCTCACATGGTTCTGCTCTGTTCTGTTCTAGGATTTTCAACTGGTTTGAGTCTGCTCCATATGTTTTTTTCCCCGAATCATCTTTTGAGAAAAAAATTATTTCTTAAATAGAAAAATATATTTGCTACAAGTAATTGCAAGATTTTGTATCATCTTTAAAGCTATGACATGCAAGAAAAGTGATATATTTCCTTTTCAAATTTTAGATGTCTGTTGAAAAGTTTTATGAAAACCTCTCTTTGAAGTATTAAACTTCTGAGGAAAAAAAAAGGTATTTCTATTTCATATTTTGAAAACAAGTTCTATTGATTCTATTAAGCTCAGCAAGATTTTTCTATGATATTTGCTATTTGCAAACATTGTACATATGGAATGACTATGCCAAAATAAACTCAAAATGTATGTTTAACAGATATGAAAATAAAAATCCATGGCAGTTTTGCAGTCAGCTCAGCTACTGATTTTACACAGCTTAATAGAAAACAGAACATCTGCTATGCATGAAAGAATTTATTTACTATATTCTAGATACAGCATTAAAGAATTCGCAGAATCCATACTTCTAAGGCAACATAATAATAGAATTCCATCATATAAAAGAACTCAGATCTTACATTGCATTACACACCTTAGAATCAGGCTATGCAATTTTTGGGTTTTTTTTTTTTTTTAATTTTTTTTTCAACAGACTTCAGAATGATTTTTTCAGTCTTCTCATGTTAAAAAAAAAAAAGGGGGGGGGAGAAAAGTTCCTACATAGTTCAATCTTTTTCAAATTATAGCAAATGGCTGTGGTTCCCTACCAAAATACTCCATAGTTTCAGTATTCCCATTCATATAGATACACCGGAGATATCCAAAAGGAGTGACTTGTGGAACACATTTAAGCTTTTTTTCCGATGACGAGGAGGCCATTAAGCCTGGATAGATGCCAGATAATGATAATCATCAGTCCTTCTGGGGTTGTTTTATAACTTTGCAGCTGTATTGTTGGCTATGATTTGCAATCCCAGAGATACCACTTTGTCTGGTTTTGTTTTTCTGTTGGATTGGATCAGAGGCACTTTTCCCTTAAAAAAAAAAAAAAAAAAAAAAAGAAAAAGAAAAAGGAGAGAGAGGAAAATAAAGAAACATTTCAGGGGAAGGGGAGATGTTGCATCTTTCAGTCACTCTAATGTCAACACCACTTAGGACAAATTTCAAGCATTCACCATTCTTAGACTCTTCCAGCTGCCTGCACTGTGAGTTGTTAATGACCAGAGTATGAGCCATAAAATCTGTCTGTGGGTGTTAGCTAACAATTTGCAGGTGCATATCATCCCAGTAAAGCTTTCAAATTATATGAAATTTATAAGCTATGTTTGAAGCTCGTAATGGTTATGTCTAAGCAAATTATTATCTTCTTTTGGCTTCAGCTTTTGAGAGTCCCATCAAATTGGTAGCGAAGAGGACATGAAGGAAAGGCAGTTGTTTCAAACACAAAAAAGTCGGACAAAAAAGCTTCTTACATTCAGTTGTTGTTAAATGAATTGGGGCAGGAAGAAATATTGTTCCAAAGAATATAATTTTACATGTTCAGTAGTCCTCCTGGAAGGGGAGAGGCAAGCATTACTTCCCTGATTGAAAGCTGAAATTAGGGACGAGTAATGATTTGGATAAAAGGAATAATCTACAAATATTTACCAGTTATGAATCCATCCTTTAATGAGATTTGCATCTTTATTATTTTTGTTATGTTTCTTTAAAATTCAATCCTTAAAATATTGATTTAAGTACAGAAATGAGGACTAGCCATTGTAACTATTAAATCTGTCATGGGAAATTTAACATGCTAAATGTTTGCTGTTCAGCTTTGAAAAAACAGTTTAACCTGCTCTTTTCTCTCTATGTGATTCCTACATCATGGAAGTGTTCATAGCTTTTACCAGGTAGCTGTAAGTTGCACAGTTGATGGAGTCCTGTATTAGAGGAAGCATAGTATGCTGGAGAATCTTGCCTTTTAATCTCAAAGTACCCTAAAACAGCAAAGCTGCAAAGTCCATAGGTGTAATGTTGTAAATGAATTTCACACTACAGAAAAAGAGTTATAAATGTTGGTATGTTCTCATCCAGGCATATTGGGTAGGATTCATTTAGCTGCATGCAGACAGCTACAGTGGAGGTGTCTTCATCTAGACTAGTCACTCCCTGTATGCATGGTGTGGATGCATGTGAGTGGGTGAAGCATACATGTATATGTTTGTGAATATATGAATAAAAATACATTCATATATATATAAATCTAAACATGTATATTTATACATTAATATATATAAACTGACTGCATTTAGACACTGTTCAGCATTATGTCCTGTTTATTATCTTATCATAATTAGAATTATGATAATGAATTCTAATTAAATTATCCATTGTTGGCTAGCTATGCAATTGCAATGGGTTGCTGCTATTCTTTTCAGTCTACTATTTGAGCAATACGGGAAGGGTTATGTAGCAAGGAAAGATAGGTATGTGGTGTTAATGCAGAATCAGAACCTCCAGAAGTATGATGATGAAGTCTGAGAGCAAGTCCATAACGGAAGAATGACATGCTTTGTTTAAAGATGCTTCAAGCATATTTGGTGATGATAGTCGAAGTTCAATTATCTCCAAAAAGATTACTGCTGAGACAAATGCCATCAAGGATAGTAGCATGTACACAGTGTAATCACCTTTGCCTTAGGAAAAATATATACTTACCTAATCAAGCCATATACAAATTGATCTGTGAGAAAAAATAATATAATACAGAATTGAAGCAGCTGGGGAGCACAGTTTAGGCATTATTTCTCTTTGGAATGACTAGAGGAAAAATACAGTTTCACATACTAATTTAAAAAACTACTTTTATTTTCTTGTTGTATGAAAAAACGAAAAACAACCATGACAAAACATAAGATCAAAATATTTTTTTCAAAACTGAATAACTGTATTTCTGAAAACATCCCTTCAGACAGTTGGGCTTGATTAATAATCAAGCTCTGTATAGCAAAAAAAAAAAAAACAAACCCCAAAAAAGCACCAAATAATTTCAAATTAAATTATTTCTATCCT
>NW_009917376.1:0-5977 GCF_000696875.1 Nestor notabilis | reverse complement strand
CTGCGAAAAGAAAAACAGCAAGTTAGTCAAGAATAGCTGCCTATATAGGGCTATATTAATTGGTACTTTTTCTTTAATTCTAGAACTTAGAGTCCTTCTGAAAGATTAAGGTTTTTACTTCATCAGATCTTTAAAAATTAATTATATGCATCAAAATAAGTGTTAGTTTAGTAAGAAGGTTGATCCTTACAAATTGATGCTAAAATTACAGTTTGATTTTCATTTCAGACTCCTATAGGGACAGAAATTTTTTGAAAAAAGGGTCATTTTTATCCTTGAGGATATATCACTGTAAAAATCTAAATTACTAGAGATTTTCTTTTAAAGATTCTCTGTCATCTGAAAATCTGCCATATGAAGATTTTAATGTTACATGCTTTGTGAAACAACACCGTAACATTTTTAAAAATATCTATGCTAGTACTGACTAGCAACATTATTAATGTAAAAAAGAAGTCAAGGAATTGTAATTATAATGGAAAACATACATATTTTCCTTTCTGGTCCATGTATAGAGTTTGCCTTGAGACATAAACAATGAAATTATTTGAAAGCTGAAGACAGCCCTAAGAAAGGAACTGAAAAATAACAGAAAAATGTCACCTTTTTTTCTCAAATGCCATGCTTTTTCTCCGTGGCTAGTTATTTTCATTTTATTTTATTTCTGCTGTATTAAAATAGTTCACCCCAGAACTCCACTGAGAAATAGCCTTTCCATTTCTGAGGGGATCTGGGGACATGGAATGGAACAGCAACAGACAATCTTTCCTACAAACAACCATGCAACAGGCTGAAAACATAAATAACGTGGGAAACAGTTACACACAGATTTTTCAGCTCATTCTGCAGGAAGACTGAAATGTAGCATAGTTAACCTCAGTGCACTTCTTGTAGAGTGGAGCCACTCAGGATTCTTCATCTCTGTAAAGCACTTGAGATCTGTGTGTGAGAAGAGAAAGGCAAGTGGAAAGCATTATTATATTACCATAGAAAACCAGAAGAAAGTTTCAGGACTGTGTATCTTACTAGAAAGAAATCAAAGAATGAAAGAAGAGGGGATATTTTGCTTTCTTTTGGGGTTTAATGTCGTAATTTTTTTTTTAATGACTTCTGATTTTCTGTGTTCCTCTGGCCAAGCTACATACTAAAAATCTAGTGTCTAGTACTGTACTTCAGATATTAAGGTTTTTACTATAATCTCATTGTGGTAAGCTTCTCACTAGGATTTAATGAACTGTCAACCTCTAGTCCCTGTTTGTACATAGGAAAAAGAGATATTTGTGTTTGCCAAAGCATAAAATAACATCCCTTTTTCAGTATACTATGTTCAGTGAGATAATAAAAATTAATTTTTTTAAATGAAAGGAAACTGAAATGTCCCTAATTTTGTTTCCTTCATTAGAAAGCTGCTTTCTTGATTTTGGGGTTTTGCTTTGTTTGGGTTTGGTTGGTTGTTTGGGAAAACATTGTTTTATTTTGAAATTTGGCTTTCCATAAAGGGGAAAAAAAATCTCCAAAATGGTCAGAAAAACAAATTCTTCAGTTTTCAGACAACTGGCATGATGGTTTTTTTCGTAACTGAAAGCTGACCTACTGTGATTTGAAGTAGTGCCATAGTGCACTGAAGGCGTTTGGTTCCTGTTCCACCCTCTAGGCTCAGTGCCTTGTTGAGACTTTTGTTTTTGATAACTGAGACACATGAACTGTTTAGGAAACAGTGAAAGGCTTTGTGGCAGGATATATAGTCCAGTCAGATGAAGTAATTTATTATGTAACAGAAGGACATAGAATCCTAACTTTCCTCTTCCAAATTATATGAACCACAGCGTCATTTTAAATGCAAGTATTTGTCTTCTATTTAATGTCTAGTATTCTACAAAGAAGCTAAATATGTCTTCAGAAAGCTCCAGATAATCCCACTAAACCTAGTCACATAAATTCTTGATCAAAAATATGCTCTCAGGTTCAACAGGTTTACTTGTTTGTGGGTTTTTAATATGTATCTTATGAGGAAAGAACAATGCTACAATCCACCTTTCCTTTAAGTGGCAATTACCTCTTCTTTCATAGGTCAGTTTTCTCCTTATATCTGATCACACTTATTAAAAACTTAAAATTTGCATACAATAATGTAAAGATTTAGTTGAAAAGTTTTGTTCAATGTAGACTGGTCAGATAAAAATAATACAGGTTTCCTATCTGCTGGCAGGAAAGGGTGGGAGTATTGGAATACTTAAGTGTATGGCAAGTCATATTATGGATGAGAGGACTGAAAGCATTTTTTGAACCCTCTAGAACTTATTTTCAAATGTTTTGATCTCAGGAAACTTGTTCTATTTTAGAAAACATTATTTCCTATCATTTAAAGCATTGTTTGTCAAGTAAGATATAATTACTAAAATCTGGAGGGTTTAATTTAGTGGAGAATTTAGCCAAGCCAATAAAGATTTTTGTATGAAAATAAGCCTTGCTGTATTCCTAAAACTACTGAAGGATGCTCTCTGTGCTTTTGTATAGAAAGCCAAACACCTTCAGTTTTGCCAGAGATAAATTTAACTACAACCTCAGAAGGTTCTAAATTATGTTGCAATTTAGAACATACATTCTTAATTTTCTCACATTCCTCTGCCATATGTATGTGAAAGGAAGATGAGCAAATAAATATTGTCTGACTAGGAAATAGGGAGTTGGGCCCCTTTGGATCACAGGGTTCAGATGGGCAGAAAGATCCAATCCCATCTCAGTAGATTAGGACTTTTTGTTAATTAGCAAGTTAATTTTGTTAATTAGTCCATTAGAGAAATGAAACTGGTGGTGGTTATATTTTTTTATATACATATATGTATACATGCACACATATCTTCTGAATTTATGAAGAACATAAAAGTGTTTTATTAAGCATACATTCAGACAACTAGGTTATATGAATTTTTAGAGTTATTGGGATCTTTCTAAAGTTCATTTTTTGATTCCTAATTATTAGCAGGATTTATGTCAGGGACATATATTACTGTATCAGCTGCAATTTAAATTTCTTAAGAACCTCATCTAACAGGTTCTTACTGACACAAAATCAGTACAAAGTTAAGATTACATACTATCTACTTTGTTTTGGAGGTTGGATAAACAGAGTCCTATTTCATTTGAGGTCTATAAATTCAAAAAGAAAGCTTTTCACAGTATTTCCCACAGTGATTTTTACAAGTAAGCTTGGAATATAACCATATTTCCTTTGTTCACACTGGTAAGTGCAACAGCAATTTCAGACTACTTCTGGGTAATGTAAGAAGTAATTTACATACAATCAAACATATTTCATTAATGATTTGCATTCTTTTTCAGTCTCGCTTTTCTTCTTTGTTTGCCTCTGCATTGCTGTTCACTTGCTAAAGCACTTTTTTAAAAAAAAAGTACACAACTGTAAATGATAGAACAAATGACTAGAAGCAATGGAATCTTGCTACTAATATGTAAAAGCCATAATGTACAGAAACTAGAAACCTGATACTGACAGAAGAAAGCAAAATCAAAATCATGAAAGTAAGAGAAATGTATTTTAAGTCAAAGATATCTATTAGAATAAATAGGATTATCCCTGCCTAGTAACAACCTTCAGAGAAACTAATAAAAGAAAGCACTGCTTTATTCAGACCTGCATTGCATTGACAAGAATGAAGCAGCACTGAGAAATCCGTAGCAAAGAAAGAAACAATACAGCTTAATAAAAAAAGAATAAAATATCCCAGACCATTGTCACCTAACTATTCAAAATGCAATTTCCACTGTAACAAAAGGCATTTGAAATTTCTGGTTGCGAGCCTGCTGATCCTCAACCCACTGAAGTCAGTGCAAGATTCTTCATAAGCTTTAGTGATAAAAGGAAGAGCATGCATAGAAGAGACAATAGAAATTATTCTGCTTATAAGATAGGACAGTTAACCTGTTGCACAGTATCAGGGAACTTCTAAATGAATGTAGGTTTTGCCTTTTTGAAGGCCTTCTCTCTTTCCTCATACGTTCTTCCAACTCTTCAGTGTAAATGAAAGTCTAACTTCAAGCGTTTTCCTGAAATTCACCATTAAAATTGAATAGACTATTTCAGTTGGAAAGCACCTACAACAATCATGTAGTCCAGCTACCTGACCACTTAAGGGGTGACCAAAAGTTAAAGCATATAAAGTGCATTGCCTTGCTTGCACAGGCTTGGTGCATTGACCACCTCTCTAGCAAGCCTGTTCCAGTGTTTGAACACCCTCTCAGTAAAGAAACCATTCCTAAAGTCAAGTCTAAACCTCCCGTGATGCAATTTTATCCACAGTTCCTAGTATTGGATTCCAGAGAGAAGAGCTCAGAACCTCCCTCTCCACTTCTTCTCAGGAAGCTGTAGAGAGCAATGAGGTCACCCCTCAGCCTTCTTCTCTCCAAACTAGACAAACCCAATGTCCTTAGCTGTTCCTCATAGGACATTCTGCCCAGCTCTTTCATCAGGTTTGTTGCCCTTCTCTGGACACATTCAAGGACATTCATATATTTCTTAAAGCATGGGGCTCAGAACTACACACAGTACTCAAGGTGAGGCTGCAACAATGCTGAATACTGTGGGATAGTCACCTCTTTTTACTTAAATCAGATAACATCAAATAGATTAGTTTTAATTCTGAGTAAAAAAAAAAAATTGTTAGGAATTTTTTTTTGGACACTTTTTTTTATTTTGAAATTGATTGGTTACCTTCATTTTGACTTTTCTTTACAGCACTGAATTTAGCAAGATAGTAATAAAGATTTGATGAGTATTCCAAAAACATAGATACTAATTTAAAAATCTTTTGCTTATTTAAAAAAAAAAAAGAAAAAGAAAAAAGGAAAGAGAGAGTAGGTTTTGTTGAACATTTTTATTTCTTTTACTCAGTTTAATATTGGAGGGGCTGATGGTCCAAACTCCACTTTACCCGTATTCTGATCTGGTCGGCTGCACATACTGACTAGACAGCATACCATACGTGACTGCCACTACTGGTAAAAAAATGGCTCCTATCCATCCTGAAAAAAGCCTCAACACAGGATCATGATTCCAGTTGACTCATAGTATGGACACATGACTTCACTTAATTACCTACTACCATCTAAATATTTAGATTTTCATTTATCTGCACTTATGCAAAATAGATGTCACAAGACCAGCCTAATTCATTCACCAAGCTTATGTGAGACTGAGAAATTAATGTAATTTTTATAAATGATCAATATTTCTCCAGATAGGAAAGTCTAAAGGCAAATGCTTTCAAGTTTCCCCTGCTGCTGTATTTTCATTTCAGCTTGCTATGATCCTACTCCTCTATAAACCAAACCAGCAGGATGGGGATTATTCTGTAGCCAATAGCTGGGAAATCAAGGGATCTCAACCTTAAAAAGAGCCAAGTCTCAGCTCTGTTTTGAAAAGAATCTTCTATTTGTTTCTATAATACTTTAGATTTTGTCTCTTTTTTATCCCCTGCTATTCATTTCCTGTCGTCATCACATTGGCACTAAGGGAGCATAAGGGCCTGCATTCATTCAACTTAGCTTAAAAACTTAATTACCACATTAAATTGATGCAAGCTTCAGCACCTAAGAAATAAACAGCTTGCTGGAGGTGGCACTTACACTACTGACTTCCTTAAGAAGCCTGAACACAGATGTGCATTATTGTCTTGTAGCCCAGGAGAAAGTGTATTGCCATTGCTAGTAGTAGGTCATTGGCTTTAGACTGAGTTTTCAAGGCCTCAAGACTGAAACTTGTCAGTTTGTTTTTTTCCGAACTTTTCTTGTCTTACCTGGAACTCTGTTTTCACTTGGTTTAGCTGTAACTGCAATTTTTCTAATGATCAGTTGGCTACTTCTAATTTGGATTTTTTACTTTTCACATGGTACAACCGAAGCTATATATAGTTAATAGTAACCAGTGTGTCTTCTGTGCAAAAGATTTTTTTTATGACTA
>NW_009917375.1:0-13686 GCF_000696875.1 Nestor notabilis | reverse complement strand
CAGCGGTTACTTACCAGAGCAGCGCTTTGCTTCTCGGTCTCTCTGCGTGCAGCTGAGGTGGCTCGGCGCGTCTTTGTGCATGGAAGTACGTTTTCTGGTCTTCCGCTTGCTTTTCCCTGGTCAGCAAAGTTACCGCTGTCTTTAGAAGGTGCTGCGCAGCCTCTTGGGCTCCAAAACACCTTCAGAGCGCGTCTTCCCGTTTTCTGCTTGCCCCAGCTACCGACAGTAACTTTGGTGTTGATCTTACAAGTTAATACTGGATGGAATGGAATCACAGAATCAACCAGCTTGGAAAAGGGCTTTAAGGTCAAGTCCAACCGTTCCCCCAGGTCTGCCAAGTCCACCACTAAACGATGTCACTAAAGGACTATAAACAGAAGCAAACAGGGCAATATTAGTTTTAGGGAAGGGAGAAATGAACAGATTCAGCCTCTTGCATAGGAATGTGGGGGAAAAAAGCACTGTGATGCCATTTAACAAACGAAACTTGCCTTTTCTGCCAGTAACACTAGTTCCCTACAAACAGTAGTTAAAAAACCCCCACTGTTGCTTTTCCTTACATCATAAAAATATTACATGTAGCTTTTTGCTTTGTTTCTTAATGTTCTGGAGAAGGTATTGTGGATCTTCAAGGATCTTGCAAGTCTGGAGCTTGCTTTCATTTTTCCCCTTAAACTGCCAATTTCAGCTTCGTTACAGTGACAGTCATTGTGAATCAAGCAGATAGAGCTTTAAAGGTGCAACTCATCCTTTAGGTAATGTTTCAGGTGGTGTGAGCATTGTTTGGAACAAGAATTCCAGAACAGAATTCATCTGGCCTTTAGCACAGAACTGAAATCTCTCTAATGGTGTATAAAATATTTTCCCTGACATCAATTGGCTGAATTTCATTTGAACTGATACAGTTGAAGGCATCATTGCATCTGATGTGAAAATTAAAACAGAACTGGAGCTTGCATCTAGGGTAGGGATTTAGCCTGGGAATGAGAGCCACTGTTGCAAGAACTTGGGGTCGCTGGGTGGGTTTTTTCCTCCTGCTCCATTTACCTGAAATTTGCAGTTCTTTCAAAGCACTTGCAGGAAGAGTCATCCTTCAAAAAGAGCCTTTTCAGAACTGTGTGACCCCAAGTACTGTATCCAGCAGAGTAGATGGGATTTCACTTGAAATCGGAGCCTGCATTCTACTTCATGTCCTGGCTCAGGCAGCCTAGATTCAATTTAAAGCAGCTCCATGCCTAGCATGGGTAGAAAAGGATAGAGAATCTGAAAAAGCAGCATGCAGATCTACTATAGGATCCATTTCATAACCATTCAGATAGGTCTGGACCTTTTCTGCATAGTTCCTTTTTTAAGCCTGAGTTTACCAGCGCTTCACTAGAGAGAAACAAAATCAATTCATTGCACCCCTCCCAAGCCTCACTTCTTTATTCTCTGTATTTTAGGTAAGCTAAGGGATTCATTTTAGTGTAAGGTCTACTGCAGCATACCCTGTTGTCTACTTAAGCTGTTCCTGCTGCTGTTTTGCCACTTGTGCCTGTGGCTGGGCAGCTTCTCGCAGACACTTTCCCCATTTCAGCAGCAGGAAGCGTGTTCTGCTGGCCTGGTGCAGAGCACCCGAAATGGCAGCGCTGGCCAGGAAGTAGGTCAGCTTGCAAAAGTCTTGTTTTGGTGCTTCTGCAAATGAACATCCTGCCACTGTGCTGACACCACTTTGAAACAAAACAAGTCTCAAAACCAAGTGCAATTCAAATGCTTGACATTTAGAATTAATTGCTCCGCAGCCTGTTTCCTGCACTCCACTCCTGACTTCAATAGTTTCATTTAAATGCTTTGTATTTAAGGTTGGATGGGGCTTGGAGCAACTTGCTCTAGTGGAAGGTGGTCCTGCCCGTGGCAGGGGGTTGGAACTGGATGAGTTTAAGGTCCCTTCCAACCCAAACCATTCCAGGATTGTGTGATTTTATTACTCCACACAAGAGGCAGAGCCAGGGATCCCTTGGAAAAGTGAACACCATTCACTTGCAGCATTTTCTTTGTTGATGGCTGGTTTTGTGATAGCATTTGATTGAAATGCAGACTCCTTTCTGTGTTGAGTTAATTTTGTTCATCCTTCCAAGGAAAAAGAATTTGTGGAAGACTGTAAAAATCTCTCCTGTAATATTTATTTTGGTTTTGCTTTTCCCCCACAAGGATCTGCTTATGAGAATCCATTGATCTAAAAGTCAGCCTATTAAAAGTGTCCCTTTTATGAGGGTTCCATACACTGTACAGTTCTGCAGCCACAGCACTGATGCATAGATTCATAAGACACTACATTTAATGGCTTTTTAGGGGCCTTATTTTTCCATATGTTGAAGCACCTCATAGAAGGGAATCTGTTCATCTGGGGAGTTGATTTGCAGGATGTATTCTAGTGCAATCCTCCCACTGACAGGCATCACAGAAGTGCTGTAGCACACACTTCAGCACAGGGATACACCTGCACTAGTGCTTCCACTTGTGCTTTCTTAGAAAAGCACCTGGTGTCATTTCAGAAGCCCTTCAGCCATTTCGGGCTGGCTCTCAGCAAAGGACACAGACAATATAAAGCAGGAGCATCTCCTTAGTTACTTCCACATTATCTTCATCACCTTCCAAGTATCTGCTGGTGAAATGTAACAAGACTATGGCAGCAGTCTCTCCTTGTTACAGTTCTGTAGATAGTGGAAACTTTCAAACAGCAAGAGCTACATTTTTAGGATTGCTGGATACTTACAAACCTTATCTAAAAGCAGAAAACTAGGAGAAAGTGTTTTGCCATTCTGTATTGCAGCAATGGCATAAGTTACTGACTTTTTAGGGTTTCATTTGTATTGCAGAATTACTTAAGGCATAAAGACTAAATTTTTTATTATTTTTTTTAATAGATGCTCAGTCCAGTTAAGGCAGAGCTGTTACTCAACACTGTTGGAATAAGGCAATGTACCCTTTGTTTGGAAAGATGTTAGTTATTTCCTTTCATGGCTTGCTTTAAATTATTACAGGACAAACAATACAAACAACAATTTAGAATTAAACCAGGGAGTACAGTTGAGAGAAGCAAGTTATGTCCAGCTCTGGCACAATTCAGCTGAAGGGGGTGGATTTATGCACACTCCTTTGGTTTACTGCTCAGAATGAACAGTAGAAAAAGTAACCAGAGTTGTAATGAGCAGTGTTCTGCAGTCACCTTCAATAAATGGCTGAGGCAGGAGGGCTCATTGCCCAGCTGCTTAGCTGTGCTTCCTGCAAGAAATGTGACTTTTATTATTCCAAGGGAGAGTTTTAATTTTGTGACTTTTCCTGTTTCAAGTGTTCCAAGATGAGTCTATTCCCTTTGGGCCTGTAAAAACCATAAAAGATTTGATTATGAAAACCATAAACTCTTACTAGTTTCAGCAGAATCAATTCCTAGACCACCTAAATTCTATCAGTGCAAGACACGTATACTGGGTTCCAGAGCACAGTGGAGGTTTATTACTTTTTGGAAGAGAATGGGGGTTTTCTGTTCCAGCTTCAAAGGTTGCAGACATTCAGGTGTTTTCTTTACATTTGGCCTTTTCACTTATTTATTATATCACTCACAGCTTCACATCCTTGAGTTCTTCCACTACTCTGACACTTCAAGGCTGGGCTACAGTAGAGTTGCCAAGAAAACACTACAAGATGGGAGGAGTAACATGCCACAGAATGGCCCAAGTGGTATGTCTGCTGCTCAGGGTTAGGAGTGACCAGGGCAGCATTAAAGGATCACAAAGAACAACCCCAACACCTCCTGAAATTTGAATGCTTTCACTTGGAGGCTCTGTCTGACTCCTCTGGTTCATTTTGGCACTTTTCCTCACCCATTTCTGTCAGTTCCCAGCTTTTTACCTTGTATCTCCGTAGCACCTTCTGCATGCTGAGCACATCAGTGGCCTTTCAAAGTCCATGGGGCATAATTAGCTCTGGAAGCAGTGCCATGGCAGCTGATGTAATTGATTTACTGCTCCATTTCTAGAGGGATCAACCTCTGCTACTTCACACGCTGTTTGCTGTGAAGCTGTGGCATCTCGTTCAGCCAGTCATCAGCACAAACAAGTTGCATCACAGGGAATCACAGTGTTCTGCAATATAAAGTGCAAGGTGCTGCACATGGGTTGGGGCAGTCCCAAGCAGAAATACAGGCTGCGTGGAGACCAGATTGAGACAGCCCTGAGAAAAAGGACTTGGGGATGATGAGAAGCTCCCCATGACCCAGCAGCAAGTACTTCTAGCCAAAAAAACCCACCCTGATGTGGGCTGCATCCCCAGAGCATGAACAGCAGGTCAAGGGAGGGGATTCTGCTCCGCTCTGGTGACACCCACCTGCAGACCTGAGTCCAGCTCTTGGGCCCCCAGCATAAGAAGAACATGGGCCTGTTGGAGTGAGTCCAGAGGAGGCTACGAGCTGCTGCAAGGGCTGGAGCAGCTCTGCTCTGGAGCCAGGCTGAGAGAGCTGGGCTGGGGCAGCTGGAGAAGAGAAGGCTCCTGAAGGGGACACCTTAGAGCAGCTCCAGTGCCTAAAGGGGCTACAAGAAACCTGGATAGGGGCTTTGAACAAGGGCCTGTAGGGACAGGACAAGGGAGAATGGCTTTAACCTGCCAGAGGGGAGATTGAGGTGAGCTCTGAGGCAGAAGCTCTTCCCTGTGAGGGTGCTGAGACTGGCACAGGGTGCCCAGAGAAGCTGTGGCTGCCCCATCCCTGGCAGTGTTCAAGGCCAGGTTGGAAACAGGGGCTTGGAGTAACCTGCTCTAGTGGAAGGTGTCACTGCCCATGGCAGGGGTTGGAGCTGGATGAGCTTGAAGGTCCCTTCCAACACAAACCACTTTGTGATTCTATGATGTGTCAAACACTCCTTAGTTCTGTGGTTGAGCTGTAGGTTATCATCTAGTTACAATGACACTTTTACTGCAGTGGTTTCTTATTCTTTGTATACCTTGCCATTTAGCTGTCTGATTACAGTTCACAGGTGCCCTGAGCTTCTTCCTGAGTACATTTGGAATTATTCTGCTACATTACACTAAAAATCTAGTTTTGAAAGACTCTTTCTACTTTAACAATGCATACCTAAATTTTTCCCTGCATCTGGCACTTCTGTCACTGTCAGAGTTGATTTTGATGGTGAATTCAGTGTAGGTTGTAGTATGTATGAACTCAATAAATTATCTTCTGTCCTTTTGTGCTCTGTAGGTGCGTATAGCTGCAAAATTCATCACTCATGCACCCCCTGGGGAATTCAATGAAGTGTTCAATGGTAAGTAAAGAAGGTAAAGTGATTGGTGGAGTTTTCTTCACATTTCATGTATTATAAGAGTCTAAGGCTCTGTCACAATATAGTGCTTTTAAGGTTAAGAAGTGGTGAGGGAAATGCATGCTGTCATTCTGTGACGACACATGCTCAATGAAATGGTGTAATCATTTTAATGTTTGTACTTGCACAGTTGGAAATGAAATGCATAAAGAGAAACATTTGATTAAAACCCCAATAACCTGAACTCTCTGTTCTCCAGATGTCCGGTTACTGCTCAGCAATGACAATCTTCTCAGGGAAGGAGCAGCACAGTAAGTACTAATATTTCAAACACAAGTCAAACTACCATCAGAGATGCATGTTTTCTTACATCCATCACTCTGTGACAAAGCCATCTATTTGTTGTATTGAGAGCAATCTTCTATAGTTCCTTATCCTCCCAACAAAATACATAATGAAAGGCATGACTGATTCTTTTTAAAGTCCTAAATTAGAATTTGTGCTGTAGAGGCCATATAAAACTGACAGGAAGGCACTCTGCCAAGAAGTTTTAACTCTGCAGCAGCAGTAATGTCTGATCTTGCTGAAGCATGATTTGGAAAGCAAGTGAAGCCTGAAATACTGAGTAATCCTTAGCCGAGGTTTAGAAAAAGAACTGCCCTAAAAAGAAAAGCTTTCAAAATACCTTGTTTACTTACACAGTGTCATCAGAAGGTGTTTAAAGATTATTGCCCACAAGCTTTTTGATGCTAAGATCTTATTGCAAGCTACGTGACATGTCACTCAGCAGGTCTTTGCATAAGAAGATTGTTGTGAATATTAGTCTACTCATTTGCTTACCTTGGTGCTGTCTGAATGGGAGCTGGGGTGTTCCTGTTTTGGCTGGCTCATATTCCCCTAGGCTGCCTGATGTTCCACTTTTGAACTCTGTTCTTTCCTGATCATCCCTAAAATAAACCTGGCTTAAGACCTGGGGTGTTATAGCTGTCTTTAATAAAAGGTATTGAAAAATCCCTTTAAAGTACTTGCATGTATTATTTGTGAAGTTAAGTTGAAATTTTCTATAATGTAAATCATACCATGAACTACTTTTGGTTGTACATTTAACTGTAGTCAAATAAATGTGTGTGTACAGCTAAAGTTCATGTTCTTTTAATTCTTACAGTGCATTTGCACAGTATAACATGGATCAGTTCACTCCGGTGAAGATAGAAGGGTATGATGATCAGGTAAGGGAAGACTCTACAGCTGAGGTTTGTATTACTACACTGTGCAAACCCAATAAAAATGTTGTTTCATTAAGATGTTGGCTAGCTTCATACTACTCAGAAGTTACCACCTCCCCTCCTCCCCCCCACATTGTTCTATTACCAACCTTTTGTTCTTACAGAAGCAGCATAAGTGAGATGTTCTTCTAAAGCATTGTCTGATACTACCCAGTAACTCTAATTCATTGTCCCTTAAGTAAAGCTCCTTGCTGAATTCTATGAAATAAAGAGTATGAACAGTTAAAGATTGTTTATTTAAAGCTCACTTACAAAACCTTATGTTGCTGCCTGCTTACAGCTCCTACTGACAAGGAGTAATAGATCCATTTTCTGCATGTTTAACCCATTCCCAGCTACTCTACAAAATATGTCTGGTCAGTTCATCAAGCCAGCTACTGCCCTAGCTTTCCTGCTCTCCCAGGTATGTTCCTGGGAGGCAGGTATTTTTAAGAGGGCTGTCCATAGAAATATCTTTGACAAGAGAAAGTTACAGACAAAACAGAAGTCAATATTTGGGAAGGCAGAGAATTATGGTGAATAAGACAACGGAGAGGGGAAGTACGGTGCTATTTTGCTGTGTACTTTAGTTGGTGTATATTAGAAATAGCCACACCTCTATACCCTTCTTGACCAGAAGGAGAGCTATTGCAACATGGAACGTGACAATAAATGGTAAATCCCAGAGGAAAATTTTTTGTTTCCTTAAGAAATGAGAAAGGAAAACAGCAAAAATAACTTCAAGAGCAAAGCCACCTGTTTGTATTGTAAGGATGCCCAACTTTAGGCTAAACTCATACATTATTATAATATAGCCATTTCTGGGACAGAAGACTTAAGTGCAGTATTACTGTGAAGAGCAGAGTTTAACTCGAGCCTCACTAAGCTACTCTTAGTTGAAACTATTACTGAAAATCCTTGTTTCTTTATGTAGTATAGCTCAAAGAAAGAATCTATTGAAACATTGATATCTATTCTGATAGGGAAAAACACTAAGCAACACATGTACAGCAGCATAAGTATATCTTAATTTCAACTTCTTTTACAGGTCTTAATCACAGAACATGGTGATCTGGGCAATGGCAGGTTTTTAGACCCAAGAAACAAGCTTTCTTTTAAGTTTGATCATCTAAGGAAAGAAGCAAGTGACCCCCAGCCTGAGGACACAGAATCGGCTTTAAAGCAATGGAGAGATGCCTGTGACAGTGCATTGAGAGCTTATGTGAAAGATCATTACCCCAATGGCTTCTGTACTGTTGAGTATCCCATCTTTCTCTGCAAGTTCATTGCTCCATGTCAGGTGCTTTGTGCTGGGCAGTGCTGTTGGAATTCTGCAGCCTCACGAGTGTTTTCACCAACTTTGGAATAACAAGTTCCAAAGAGGGTGCAAATATTTTGGTTGCATGCAGTATTAGTTCTCCTTTCTCATAGTCATGACTGCCAACCACCTGAATGCCTATGGTTAAGTAAGAGGAGGCATTATTTGCACATGTGGAGGTGGTGTACATTGTTATTAGTGGTACATGTTCCCAGTGCAGTACCACAGTAGCAAGCCTCCACAATGCTGCCAAGAACAGGAATTAAGAATGGCTTTCCTCTGCTCCTGGGCCTTTTTAACTCTTTTTCTAAACACAGGTTTATGGTAAATCTATAGATGGACAGCAGACAATTATTGCCTGTATTGAGAGCCACCAGTTCCAGCCTAAAAACTTCTGGTAAGTCTACTTCAATGTAGTGTATTTTCTTCCTATACTAGTCCTCAAACAAACCCATCCTCTATATTTTCTGACACAGTCTGAAGAACAAATAGTCTTGGGCTTCCCAAGAAGTTCTTTTCTCATTCTGTAGTCTCTTTACCTTGCAGCCCTCTTGGCATTTCCCTAAATCCTTCAGTGACCCATCCAGAGAGAAAGGTCTGCTAAAGCAGAGCCAGACAGATACCCCCTTACCTATTCCAGAGCACAAGTACACCAGAGCTAGTCTGTGCTGAAGCTGCATGGGATTCAGCTGTGTTTCAGAAACTTAATTCAATGCCATGTAAGGCACTGTAGCATTGGTCATAAGCTGACAGCAGAAACAACTTGCTCTGGTTACTTTGGTTCTTTTTGTTGTTTGAGCTTTTTGGAAATGTTTTTCATGCTTTGCTTGTGTTTAGGAACGGTCGTTGGAGATCAGAATGGAAGTTTACCATCACACCACCAATGGCTCAAGTGGCTGCAGTGCTCAAAATCCAGGCGAGTTACTTTTTGTGGTAGTAACAGAGAAAAGCTGCATCCTGCTTCCCTTACACATGCATTTGACTCAGAATGAGATGCTGAAGCGCAGCCAAGATGTCCTTCTCAAGTCAAGATGCTATTACACTATACAATTCAAGAAGTTAAATCTAGTGTTTCAGACATCATCTACAATCTGGCCTGTAGTTTATTATATAGCCTTACCCTATAGGCCTCCAACTCTGCTTCACTTTATAAAGCCCTATAGGGCTAAAACCTATACCATGAATTCTTTTAGAATTGCTCTTATTTCAACTCTAGGCATTTATTGCATTAACATAATCTTGAACAGTCTTGACAAAGAATGAAACCTTTTAGAAAATCCATCCTGCTTTTAAGTCTCCACATAAGCAGAGAAGACTGGCACAACGATGCTGTTGAGCCATTCTGGTAGCACTGGGGGCTCTAGGGCTTGCAAAATGAGTGTTAATGGTAACCTGCATTTTGTTTCTCTGTTCAGGTTCACTATTACGAAGATGGCAATGTTCAACTGGTTAGTCATAAAGATATCCAGGACTCCGTACAGGTTTCAGTAAGTATGATAAAAGATTGAGTTTATGATAAAGCAACTATTTTATTCCTTAAACACCTCATGACTATATTCTCTTGACGTGAAAGTAATACAATTTTAGGGTGACTGGTCAGCATAGTTGTAGGGTTTAGAGTCACATGGAAAACCCAGATTCTCAATTGCTTGAAGTTAGACTGTATTAGGAGTCTCTATTGGAAAGCTTATCCTACAAGATTCAGTTCAAGAGAGCAAAATATGCTTTTCTGTCTAAGTGCAACTGTCTTTGAACAGTAAGAGCAGTATACTAAGGGAAAAAATAAGTCCTTAGTACAGTGGGGGGAGCCAGAGTCCCAGAATCCCTAATCTATGCCATGAAGATTCCCTTTTGCTCGCTAGGGTGGATTCCTGCTCCAGTTTGGAGCACAAGCTCTAGCCAATACCCATCTCTGTCTTGAACCTCAACATGAGGCAGAAGCTACTGAAGTTACCCATCTATACTCAGCCTATCATTTGAGAAGAAATGTATCATGTAGCTTTTGTAAGCTGCTCTTACACGTAGAAATTTCTTTTTCCCCTTTGTAGAGTGATGTCCAGACAGCCAAGGAATTTATTAAGATAATAGAAAATGCAGAGAACGAGTACCAGGTAAGACTGGTGGTGGTTAAATAAGCATCATGGAGTCACAGAATGACTTAGGTTGGAAGGGACCTTAAAGATCATCTAGTTCCAATGCCCACCCTCCGAAATGATGGAGTCATGTCAGTCTCCATTTACAGCTAATGGAAACAAGGAAAACTGACCTTTAATTCTGTCGCTGGCTGAATCTGGTGTTGACTGTAAGAATTACTTAGGAAAGGGCAGTAGTATTTGTTTAAAGAGTAAAATTGTAAAGCTATTTGTGATTAAGAATCAGGTTTGCTGTAGGGTTATTTAAAGTGGCTACAAATGCTGCCTGAACAAGCAAGGAAGAGGAATGGGTGAGTCTAAGAACCTTCCTCTGGGATAGTTAAAAATACTGAAGAGGAAATTTGTGTCACAGCTTTTTCTATTGTCCCAGCCTGTGTATAAAGAGACTCAGTACAGGTAAGTCAGTAAAACACCACAGGAGACACTGTTAGGTTTATAAGGGGAGCTTATAGAGACCCTTTTATTTACACACACTGGTGACTGCTGTTTGTGTAGTTAATAGCATGTCTTCACCTCATAGAAAAGGGTTGTGGCCTTTACAGTCATGCTTTCTCAGAGTATCCTACTGCTGCTGTCACTGAACTACTTGCCCTTGCAGACAGCAATCAGTGAAAACTACCAGACGATGTCAGACACCACTTTCAAAGCCTTGCGCCGGCAGCTTCCTGTCACCCGCACCAAGATCGACTGGAACAAAATCCTCAGCTACAAGATTGGCAAAGAGATGCAGAACGCTTAAAGTGGGAATGGGGAGATGAGGAAATGTTTGTGTGCAAAAAACAAATGTGGTCCTATGCCAAGTAGATGGTTTCTAAACCAGTGCAGCATTTTTCTAGGGCTTTCAAAGTTAACAGGTTTTCTAGCCTCAGAACTGTGGAACAAATAGCATTGTCTTTGTGTTTTGTGTTTCCGGCTGCATAAACTTCCTGTTGTGGCTGCATTTACTGATAGGTTGTTTTAATTAAGCCACGTTTCATGGCTCAGAAGTGTAGCTGTTTTCAATCACTGGTTGGAAAACTTCCTAGCTGGAAAAGCCCTATTATTATCAATACAGCTGAGGGTGCAGAGCATTCCCCTCACCCGTGTACAGCACTCCAGGTACTCCAGTAAGTTTGTCAAATCTGCCAACAGCCTCCGGCGCTATGCTGCAAGATAAAGTAAATGCAAGAGACAGCGAGTCCTCCTATAGCCTGACCTCCACAGAGCAAAAGCCTACAGGCTTAGGTTGTACTATATCAGATGAGTTTACAAGGCCCTTTACAGACACACACCACACACCCCCTGCAGCCAGCTCTTCCAGGGACACAATTAGTGGGTTTTTAACCTGAAGATTTGAGCCATGTTCCCTAAAAGTGAACATTTTGCTCTCCCCTCCCCTGTGTGTGTACGGTTATCAGGCATCTGCATTTTTACAAAGCTGTAAGTTCCTGTGTTGAATCACTGCTGATCCATGTAGGCTGGATGATGATTAAAGATGCAGGTGTCTACAGAATAATTAGGTATGTTGTGCTTCAATGCTTTGTGGCAGGTTCATAGAATTTGTATCACAGGTGTATGGATGGATAGTGTACAAAATAAATAAACTTGCACCAAAGTGAGAGAAAAAACCCTTTCCATTTTGTCTCAATCATGGCCAGTTTCTTGTCATACTTAAAGGGGATTTTTGAATGAATCTCTTGCTCTCCAAGTGCTTGCTCTGTGTTGCCTTTTCCCCCCCCACTGTAAAAGCAAAAACAACAGTCCTACCAGTTTCTCTGTAAGGAGAGGCTGAAAAGGGATGTGTCTGCCTTTCAGTCAAAACTCAGAACGTGTACTCACTGCAAAGTGAAACCTTTGGTGAACTCGCTTTGCTTTGTTTGCACTTGGTTGTCACTGGGCCTTCCTGCAGTTCTGGTTTTTAAACTGGCTGGTGTCTTCCTGGGTTTAAATACACAAAGAAATGGGTTGGGAAAATAGGGATGGGGCTGCCTGTGCATTACACTTCAGGTTTTGCACAGTAGTATCGCAAAGTAAGTGTGTCTATCCTTTGTGAGAAGTTTTGTCTAAATAAAATATATTTGTATTTGCTGTTGAGACTGACCTTTCATCCTCCAGGCATCCTCTGTATCCAGTAGTCTAGTGAAAATACACTGGTCTTTGTTTTAAAGCCATCTGTGTCTGGTCTTTCCTGGTTTTACTTCTGTTGGCTCCTGCTAGAGGCAGATACACAGGCACCAGCTGTGTTGTGTGCAGACCCACAGATGATGCTCCCACCCTGGCACACAGGCCAGGGAGCTGCAGGGCTGAGAACTTCCCAACTGAAAGAGCACTGACATGCTCTGGTGAAGCCTTGTGCGTGAGGGAGAGCAGCAAACGAGGTTGTTCCACTCCTCTGTGGTTTATGGGAACACCTACAGCACCTTTTCTCCTCAGCTCATGAAGCACTGGCAGTGGGTTGCCTGCTGTGCTGGGTGAGGCAGGACCATGTCCTCCTGAGGAGCCGCATGCCACCGAGCAAAGAGGTGCTCAAGGCCAGTGCTCCAGCGGACAGTGTTCGTAGAAGAGTCGCCTCCCTGCCCACAGCACCCAGAGATGAAAGGTTGTGTGGACAAGCATCAAAGGTGCTGTGGTCTGTGGCCATGGTCCCATCCAGACAAGCACTGCAGTAATTCCAAGAATGTGGAGCAGAAGCAGGGCCCAAGATAAGGCTGTGCACACAACAGAGCTTTTATCTGCCTCAAGGCTAGCCTTTACCCCGCTCTGGGGTAGTTACATTGTGAGCAGCTCACCACTGCTTGTTCCAGCCTGAACACTGTTTCTATCTCTGTCCTCCAAAACTTCAGCTAATCATTCCCTGCCCAGTCCTGGCCCTTCTCCCTCACCAGCCATCTCTACAGCAGCCTCAGCTATCCCAGTCTTAGCTCCTTCCCAGCTCCTATTTTTCTCCTTGGAAAAGCATCTCTTCGCATGACCAGTCGCCAGCAGGGCGCTAAGGAAGCACCAGCCCAGTGGTGGCCCATGCCCAGAGGAATCCTAATCCTTAAAGCCATGGCCTATGGTCTGCTAGAGACCAGAGGCTTCAGTGGAGACCGAGGCCAGCTCCAGAGCAGCACGTACCTTGTGCTGGCTCTGCTGAAGTGTGCAAGAGTCAAAGGCTGACCACAGAGGAGTCATCGTGAGCAGACACTGCAGCATGAGCGCGCCAGGGAAGGCAAAGCCAGCCCAGGCAGCAGCAGGGCTATTCAGCTGCACCCAATGGAAAGAGCTTTCCTGTCTGTTTGCAAGATCAGACCTTAAAGCTCCAGGATCCTGCCTGCAGTATATGACAGAAAGACTCACAAACAACTTCTCCAAAGGCTACACCCCTATTTTCTAAGCCTCGGAGCCATCCCTCTTCACATCAAACGGCCTACAAGGAGCCCCCACCATCAGTCTCCCAGGCACCCCCCGGCAGCAGCACGTTATCAGCACAGCCTGAGGCAGAGGAAAGGCCCCCCACGCCAAGACAGGGAAAACAGCAGACTTACCCCAACACCCCAGGCCACAGACAGGCTCAAGCAGTGCTGTTTGTGGTCCCAGTGTCTGGAGCTGGTTTACTGGGGCAGGTCAGGTACCGCCATCCGCGGTGGACAGGCTGGAGAATGAAAACACAGGAAACCAGCTCCTGCTGCTGCCCTATT
>NW_009917374.1:1194-1595 GCF_000696875.1 Nestor notabilis | reverse complement strand
CCCCCTGCCCATCCAGCCCCGGAAGAGGTGAGGGGGGGTGGGATTTTGGGGGTTCACGTTGTGGGGTTCACATCCTGGCATCACCGTGGAACCCCTTTGTGCTCTATGGGGATGCTGGTTGCGTCCCGGTACCCACCATCCATCCCTTTGCGAGGGGGGTGTGAAGCCCTCAGTGGGGTTTTGGGGGGAATCCCGCATCCCAGCACTCACCATCCTCCATCTTCATGGCCTGGTGAACCCCTTGGTCCTTCTTTCGGGGTATGCCCACCACCTTCCAATTGTCAGGAATGCTGTGAACCCTCGATGCTTTCATTTCCACACACCTCGTGATGTTCTGAGGCACAACCCACCCTCCTCATCCTTATACTTTTTTGGGGGGTCTCCTTTATCCCTCTAGGCAT
>NW_009917374.1:0-986 GCF_000696875.1 Nestor notabilis | reverse complement strand
CGGAAGAGGTGAGGGGGGGGGGGATTTTGGGGGTTCACGTTGTGGGGTTCACATCCTGGCATCACCGTGGAACCCCTTTGTGCTCTATGGGGATGCTGGTTGCGTCCCGGTACCCACCATCCATCCCTTTGCGAGGGGGGTGTGAAGCCCTCAGTGGGGTTTTGGGGGGAATCCCGCATCCCAGCACTCACCATCCTCCATCTTCAACATGGCCTGGTGAACCCCTTGGTCCTTCTTTCGGGGTATGCCCACCACCTTCCAATTGTCAGGAATGCTGTGAACCCTCGATGCTTTCATTTCCACACACCTCGTGATGTTCTGAGGCACAACCCACCCTCCTCATCCTTATACTTTTTTGGGGGGTCTCCTTTATCCCTACAGGTATGTCTTCTCCTGGCACTGTCCCGATGGTCCCGGCTTATCCTGCCCGTTCCTCATTTCATTGACACCACCGGTGCTTACTTTCGCCGTGAGGGCATCGCCGGCAACTACTTGGGCAGCATGAGCCCACCCGAGGTGAGCCCAAAGGGAGGTTCCTCTCTACTTATATTAATCATAGTATTTTAATATCTCATTTATGTGATTCCTCTCCATAGTTTTCTTCCTAACCCCCTCCCAACGTGGTTTTTCCCAGGAGGAAGAGCCCGATCCCAGCGATCTCTCTGTGGATCATGACTATTTCCAGGAGCAGGTCTGGCCACGGTTGGCCCGGCGCGTCCCAGCCTTCTCCACCCTCCGTCCCGGTGGTTCCTGGGCGGGTTACTACGACCACAACTCCTTCGACCGCAACGGGGTGGTGGGTCCTCACCCCAGGTTGGACAATCTCTTCGTGGCCGCTGGATTCAGTGGGCATGGGCTGCAACACGCACCGGCCACCGGCAGAGCCGTGGCTGAGCTGGTGCTCAAGGGTCAATACAAGACCTTGGACCTGAGCAGGCTGGGCTGGAGGAGGCTGGTGGAAGGGGAGCCGCTGGTGGAAGGGGGGG
>NW_009917373.1:18508-39908 GCF_000696875.1 Nestor notabilis | reverse complement strand
GAGCGGCCCCGGTAACGGGGAGGGGCTTCCTCAGGCCCCGCCCACAGCCCCGCCCTCGGGCCGCACGTGGACGGTCGGTCCCACTTGTTCCGGGACCGTGATTTTACCGGTTATTCCCCCAGGAGAAGGAGAGAGAGGGAAAGGGGATGGGAAATGGGACGGGAAACCCCGTGCATGGGGTTTAGTGGGGTCTTAATGTTATTTAGTATTATTACTATTTATTACTCTCATTATTCTCTTCCCCCTCCCTACATCCAAGCCACAAAACTGAAACGAGGTTTGAAGCAGCACATCAAAGGATTCTTCTATGCAAAAAGCAGGCAGCGACAACTCAGGCGCTCAGGAACACACGTTAATGTCTCTCCTGCAGGAGATGGGGGGAGGAAATAGTTCTTGGCAATAATTTTCCTATGCAGAGATGTGACAACTCATTTCTGCCAAAGGAGAAGCCTTTCGGTGCTGTTTAATCTTTAGCTCCTGAGAAAAGGAATAAAGGAAGTTCCTTAGAACAAAAATCCTGTCCTCTGGCTGCTGGGAATTGCAGCGCCAAGGAGCTGAGTTTCCACTGCAGACAAGAATTCAGATGTAACAGCACAAGGGAAACTATTAGAGCTTTATTTCATGGCACAGCCCGCCCCATCCAGCCCTGCACACAGGACAGCTCCAAGGCAGCAACTGCCTGTTCCAGATCCGCATTCTCCAGCCCTCACACCCAGCAAGCAATGGGAAAACAGCCGAGGAACCTCCAAAGCTTGCTCCGTGTCTGTTTGCCATAGGAACACAGGACATCCCAACAAAGAGGGATGCAACTGAGTCCTTCAGCTGCCTGGTGTGGATGGCACATGCCCAGCCCCAGTGAGCCGGCAGCGGAAGATGTAAATTTAAACACATACACTTACTATTACTAACAAATTAATGGCTTTAATCTGACAGAGGGGAGATGCAGATGAGATACTAGGAAGAAGTATTGTCTGAAAGGTCTCAGCCATCGGGGACTCAGAGAGAGGACAAAGCAGTGGAATCTGTGATTCTGCAAGTTTTGCTAGAACATGGCTTGGTTGCATTAATTTAAGCAATGTCATCTTATATAGCCAGGAATACATCTCTGGTAATGGTTCCTCACAGCTGTAAAGAAAATGCAGTGCCAACTTGCTGCAGTGCCAAAAAAAATCATTTTGTTAGGCAGAAATGAAGTCAGTGCAAGAAGCAATGGAAAAATCAGGACATTAGAGAAATGGAGGGTAACTCAATCCCACCAGAGGTCAAGGGACTGGCAAGAATCTCATCTTCAGTAGCAACACATACCACACATTCGTAGACTGAAAAACAAACCCAGAACTTCTGTTCTATTCTAATTAGTAACTTAAGGGCTTTATTCAAGCACTGTAGAAGACTAAACACACAGACATCAGATTTCTTACATACAACCAGCACCACAAAGGCAAGCCCTTAAAAACTGCTCAAAACAAGTGCAGTGATTAACTACAAGCAATGCTCTCAAAGCAGCTACTTATAACATATGGATAATAGATTTGTAAATGAATTAGTCCTGGATTAATACAATCACTCGCTGTATCTCCATATGCCAGGAGACCAAATGATGATAGAATATCCCAGCTTTTTTCTTTCTGAACCTTTAGAAAACAGGAGTAGAAAATCCTTGAATAAGTTCATACATGGAAATCTGATCTAAGAAATATTTGAACCTGGTTTTGTTGCCATAAAGACTGAAATACCAGCCTGAGATTGACGCTGCCTTCAAGGTACACAGGGTACACGTTAGTGAGACAAGCATTTCAGTTCCCATTGGTTCAGCCTGTGTTATTTTCACATCCTGCTTTTTAAAATCAGGATTAAGAAACACCCTCATTTCTTTGCCAAAGTCACATCGTGCATTTAGACCTGAGCACAAGTATTGACCCAACAACCTGATCTCTCAGCGTGCAGGAGCAGGCGGGAAGAAAGGGCTTCGAGGGGATGCACAACAAGATTGAGTTGAAGGCAGCAGGTCACAAGACAGCAAGAAACTGCTCCTTGCTGGAAGCAGGTGCACTGTGCTGGGACAAACACACGAAGAATTTAAAGTGCACCAAATTGCAGTGATGACAGGTAGCAGACTAAATCATCACCGTGCTGCCATGTAGCATGTGAGCACAGCCATTAATCACCCTATGACAAGATGTAAGTCAGTCTGCCTGGGCTCTCGAGTGCTTCCCAGCCCACTGCACGGAATTACCCTTTGCTGCAGAGGACAAGGGCAGTGCCCATCCGAGTTTTCAGTCGGCATTTTGTGCTCCACAGGAGGTCACAGGATTAGCAGGGCCATGCTGCAAGTGGTAAACAACACCACGTCTGCGCTCAGTACAACACGACCCTTGTTGGGCAGCAGGATTTCATTTAACCTTTGAACACCACACAGACTAATAAACTGCAGTTCCATACATTGTGCAAGGCAGGCTGTAAAAATACCCACCCCCAAACCTTTGCAACACTACCTCAGCCGGCTACTCCGGCAGCTAGAACCAGTTATGGAAGCATCGTGGAAAATCCTACGACAAAGAGTGCTCAGGACATCCAGCCAGGCACTTCGGGAGCAGGGAACAGAGGAAATGCCCATCAAATGCTGCCTCTGGAGAGAAATTTAAGGGCACAGAGGGGGAACACGCATGCACAAATCTCTTGTATTGACTTTAGTGTTCTGTCTGGCAGACAGTAATGCTGAAAAGCACGGAATGGTTTGGGTTGGAAAGGACCTTAAAGCTCATCCAGTTCCAACCCACTGCCCACAGGCACCTTCCACTAGAGCAGGTTGCTCCAAGCCCCTGTGTCCAACCTGGCCTTGAACACTGCCAGGGATGGGGCAGCCACAGCTTCTCTGGGCACCCTGTGCCAGCGCCTCAGCACCTTCATAATAATATAGTGAAAAATAAAATGTATGTTTTATTCATACAGTCATCATCTCCCCCAGTGTCTGTGTCTCAAAGCTGTACAGTCACAGGAGCTTGCACCAGTAACTTCAGCTGCCTTAGTGTCCTTGTGCATTTTAGTGTGTTTTGATCTTGCAATGATGTAGTGTAATTCTGTGTCCTACACAGAGATTGCAGCTTGCAAACGGGATCCTCCTTGTACAGCTGAGGCCTCAGTACATAGATCACCAATAAAAATGCATGAAGTCAGGTTTTGCATTAGCATGCACAGGTTTCACAGTTGCAGAGAGCACGCTTACAGCTGGACACAGTCCTGTCAGTGCACATAGCCCCTGTGCAAAGAGGACATTAATCAAGCTGATGTTTCCATCCAAGATCAACAGCTTAAGGCTGAATTGCTGCTTCTTGTCAGACCACACAAAGGTGTGGGTGTCACCTCATTCCACCCGCTCCTATCCCACAGGGGTTTGCTGAGTGTCTGCTCATGTGCCGAGATGATTAAATCCGGAGCACTGATTGTCTTACTAGGTGTGTTCAATTCTTACCCTACACTGGGCCCAGTGACCTCATTTCATTGCAGAATATATCTGCCAGGAAGACTTTCTCTGGTCCTCTCAGTTCTCTCCTTTTGAAGAGCCCTAATGGAGATGATATATTGCCATAACCTCTCTAGAAACTTATTCCAGTGGGTATGAAGGGTTGGGTATTATTTTAAGTGTCTTTGGACTGAAGTCCAGGTACTGAAAACAAGGAATATTCTTCTGTTCCTCCAACACAGCAGGGTAAACCTGTGGAAGGTACTACAGCTGTAACGTTAGTCATGTTCAAGGTAAAGTGAACAGTGGGAGGCTGTCAGGCGTAGGAATTTTGGCCTCCATCCATTAGTACCAGTGTAACAGATAAAGCAGTGCAGAACCTGGACTTGTGTTTTCAGGGCATGATGAGAAAAGCTTGTGAAGCTGCTGCTCTAACAACAAACCTCCCCCTCAGCCCCACTGCATCCTTTCCCCACAGAGAGATGAGCGACAGCACTGCCTGCTCAGCCACCTTCACTGTGCACATGGAAAGGTTGTTCTTTGCTGCTGGGCAGCTGTTTCCCGTGTCATTTATGACAAATTCCAGAATCTGGAAAACAACACGTCGCTGCTCCAAGCACTGGAGTCTTGCACAGGCACTGCCAGAGAGTGAAGAGGCAGCAAGTTCATTTCCATGTGCAGAGGGGGGGCAAGCGCTTTGTTTTTCTCATCAGCAGCTGTACTCGGTGTTTCCCCACAAAGGCAACTGTCTCAGCATCAGGTCTGATGGGGGAAAACAGTCCTAAAAGTAGCTTGGAAGAATGTGGTGCCACACTCCAGCTGTTTTGAGGGTCAATGGATTAGAAGGCACTGCTGTTTTTGTTGGGAGGTCAGTTAACTTATCCTGTTGCTGTGAGGACATGTGGCTTTCCACAATGAACAGTCTACAGATGAGTCTGAGTGGATTAAGCGTCCACACAGATGACTTATCTGGGGAGAGCCTTAGACAGTGCACGGGTAGGGAGCAATCCATTGAGAGCAGCACCTCCTGTGCTCATCTCCTACTGCTGCCTCCCCACCGCAGAGGGAGAAGTTGCTCTGTCAAAAGTCTTCTGGCCATGTTTTAGCATGGGAGACAAAGCCTACTGCATTATGTAGTCCAATTTATCAGGAAAACATGAAGCTTCTTCAGTAGCAGGGATTAGAAACAAGCCAATGCATGCAGGGCAGAATGAGAGTCAAGAAACAAAGCTTCCCCAGTGAGAGGCCTACCACCCACCAAGGCAGCACGGAGATACACCAGCTTTATTACACATAGCAAGGGAAATTTAACAAAGTAATTATAAAGGAGCCCATATCTAGTTAAAAAAGAGGGGGGAGGCAGGAACAAGGAAAGCATGCAGAACTACTTGAATCCTGAAGAACCAGTCAGAACAGGAAGCCACGTTCCAAATTTGGTTATTTAAGCTGTCAAAGAGTGTTTCTGTTTCCAGTTCTTGAGCAAAGAAATCAGACAGGCACAGGGATGGGGCGATAAGCATCACAGAAAGAACAAACCCCTGCTTTTAAAGCCCTTTTGGTCAGTGGCCCATCCTGATCAATGATTAGGCTTCTAAGCTGAGAACTCAACACCTATTTTGCAATGTTATCACTTCATTAAACCCTTCCCTCACAAATCCCACATCCAATCATTGTACAGTTTACTTATCATTAAATCTTAGAGGGTCTGACACAAAGAGGTCAATGCTCAATTACACCCCTTTTACAGAGGCAGAAGCAAAGAAGACTGAAGGGACCCGAGCCTTTCTATTTACAACAGGAGACACAAGCACATACGCAATCCTTACAGCACCTCCTGGTCAGATCCTTCTTCACTAGCCTCTAAAGGAGTATAAATGCATGGGGCCAGTTCTGGGCTTGCTCCATGCCAAGCAGACCCTTCTGGTAGCTGAAGGACCTGACCCACCTTCATTCCTTTCACTTCCCAGTTTGTCTTTGCCTTGTTCCTTATTCTCCTCTGTTCACATGCTTAGATTGACATGTTAAAAAATCCCTTTCATAAGCATTCATATGTAGAGTGAGCTCCCTGCTGTAGCATCATGTGTTTACCTCGTAATGCAACGATATTAGTCTGCTTGATCCTTCAGATCACACCTGAAGTCACCTTACACATTACTGTGATCCACAGGTATGTAATCAGACTGGGCATGCTGCAAGCACAGACACAGGACTTGCAGTGAACTAGCCCTGCAGATACTTGTTACTAATCTAATAAACCCCAGTTTCACTACAAGTGCTGTATCTTTGCTCACAGTTTGGTGATAAACTGTCTGGTATTCAAAACTGGAGACCACAGACCCACTTTGGTGGCCCACAGAACTTTCTCTGGTGGTCAGCAGAGCTGGCAGATTAACAGAACTGCTCTTTATCTCGGTATTACATTCTCCACAAGCAGCTATAGTAAATGCCACAGGGAGGCTAAGCTGTCACTGAAAGGAAAGACAGAAAGATGGATTCAGGAAACACATTCTAAAGATAAGGTTGATACTGCAAGAGCTTAGTAATCTCCGGCATGGATAAACACAAGCTTTCCTGTACACTACACACAGAGTCCCCTCTCACTCAAGATCTGGAGTTACAAACTGCCTTGTACACCCATTAGAAGATCCAGCTACTGTTCAAGTACCAAAAGAGTAAGCGTTAGGCAGCTGCAGCAGCAAGCAAAGGAAGAACAAGGCAGGTTTAGCTGCTAGAACTCACAGCGGGTGGTTTTTGGAAGTCTCTTGTAACAGCAGATAGGCTTTAAGGGTAACCAAAAGTGTCAAACGGTGATGATACACATCTCCAGGAGTCACAGCAGGCACAGGGTGCTGCAGATTCACACATCTTACCATGGACTGTATGTGAACCTTCTGAAGTGCAGTCACTTTGGTACCCCCGGGGACTAGCACTCCACTGCCATAACCCTGAGGTAGGGAGATGCTTACAACAGGTCTCAGTTTAAAAAGCAAACAAGTTGGCTTATGATTTATTGAGCTGCTGCCCTATACAAGGAAATACACGCACCAATTCCACTTACTATTTGAAAAGCAATTTTTACACTGTTACAAACCATAAGCTCCTGCATCAGACTGTGGTCTTCCGCTCCTAAAACAAAGGTATTTACTCACAGCTTGAAACCTTGAGGCATCTTGGCATATCCAACTGCTATCATGGCAATAATCTGATTTGCTTTCCTTCCCAGTTCACTCCTGGAAGGAACTATTTTGACTAAAAACAACAAACCAGAAGCTAAGCATACTTAGGCTGCAAAACGTGGCTTGGTTTTATTTCTGGGCTTTTTTAACACCACCTGAAGAGGGGAGGGCAAGCACTTTTAGACAACATTTTCAGGTAACAAACCCCAGATTTTGAGCAGGTCCTCATCACTTTCTATGGCACTTGAAGGGAGTGATGGGCTCCTCAGCTTTACCTAAGCAAATGGATGTTAGTCTGACCACGAGCTAAGCCATAAAAGTTCAAAGAATTCCTCTGCAGTCCCCAGCAGCCACACGAGGCAATACAGCTTACCCAGTTTTATATGCAGCAGTTACTGTGCAGCCTCCAATGCTGCATTTCAGCAACCACTGGCGTTTTAAAACACACAGAAGTGGTAAATTCAGACAGTGTGGAAATAAAGGCACCTTTTAGAACATAAACCCAGAAAACAACCAGCAGATCCTGACAGCAAATCCAATGCAGACTGCAGCACCACTGCTGCCCCGGGCCCTGGAGATGTCATTTGTCAGCAAAACGAAGATGCTGAATCCTTGCAACCTTGGCACAGAGCACACAAAACATGACTGTCAATGGATCAGTTGGTGTAAACACAACTCAGAGCTCAATACACATGCGTTTTAGGTAAGTTTTAACAACATCAGGATGATGCAATGAGATTGTTAACACAGATGCTCCATTAAGAGCGTATTCAGCGTGGCAGCACGTCTGGGGACCAGAGGAGAGATGCACAGGCCAGCTGGCTGTACAGCCTCCAGATAGCCTAATAAAAATGTCTAGAAGGTAGCTATGAAGGCAGTAAATATAATAAATAGATTCTCCAGGACATCTGCTTATGTAGTACTCTGTCCCAGTCCCATTAGCCAAGAGTTAGACAGGTGACAAGGACTGGCTCCATCAGGGACTCCAGAGCAAGATTTGGACCTATGTCAGGGGTTTAGGGATCTCACCCATAAACTGCAAGAATGGTCACAGCTATGGCTGGGTACAGAGACCCTCCTGCAGAGCACACAAGAACCCTCTTTCTGTACCTCTAATAACTCTTCCCATCTTTTGGAGAAGAGCTTTAAGTGGATTCTGCTAATTCACAAAGCAGAAAGCTCCTCATTCCACGATGGTGCTGGCAGAAGCGGTCTTGTGGCGAGTGCAGACTTGTCATGTCATTTGCCTGCTCTGTAGAGCAGGTTTAGGTTTAAACAACATTTTCAAACACTTCCTCTCCCTCGCCTATGAGGCTTTGAGTCCATGCAAGGAGTCTTCTGTGCTGTTAGATCTTAAAAAGCACAAACAGGTCAGCAAACAGACAGATTGTTTGCTTTATGTATCATGATCTTGATGTACTTACCTAAAAGTTTAAGCTCCTGCTTGAAACTCATTCCTCTGCCTCTTTGGAGGACATTTTAGGCTGTCTGTTCTTCACAGCCTCTGCTTAACAAGCAGAGTCACTCAACTAGTCACTCCTGCTGTCCTGCTGCCAGTCTTTTCTGCACGTTCCCCTTCACCTCAACATATATCCCATAGCTCAACAGAGAGAAAGAGCAGAAACCCAGCACAAGAAGCTATCTAGCAACTGCTAGACACAGGACTAGCAATGCTGTGGAGCTGGATGCAAGTGGAGTGTTTGTCTCTTTTGAGACAGCAATCCGTAGACTGTGCAGAGACATGGGAATCAGAAGGATGGAAATGAAGGCTAGACTTCATGATCTTCAAGACTGATCATTGCAAAAATCTTCCAACACCAAACACATCTGTGTGCTTATGCTTAGGTCTTAAGCTAATTCCTTTGCCAGCATTAACATCTCTATGCACTAACATCCTACTTAATAAAGACTGAAAAGTTCTTTTATTAACCCAAACATGCTTTTAGTACTACCAGAGTAGAACTTGTGCATTCCACATCCAGTTAACGGGACCAGTTAAAAGGACGAGTCTGGGCTCGCTTGATGCCAACCATGATACCCCGAGGTAGTGTTTGAGCACGTTTTACAGCAGCACAGGAGACAACAGGACTCCTCGTCAGAGGAATTTTACAAATGGCAAAAATCCCACCCCAAACACTGGCTGTAGCTACAACCAGGTCACCTGCGTTCTGCCTCAGGAGAACCTCACCAGCCTGGCCTTGCCCAGGCAGGCAGGTAGGAATGTCAGGCTGCTGCTGAGCCGTACCTCGGTGGCACTGCAGCTGGTAACATACCTCTCTTTTAAAGACAAACTCAGGCCATTGCCTTTTTACTGTCTGGATTTTTAACAGCTCCTACTTGCTATGTTCCCTTGAAATCTGGGGATTAGATATACTCAAGAGCTCTTTACATACATCTCCTGCTCCTCCACAGCAGGGCTCCAGGTTGACTACTTACTGCTTTTGACTGTATTATTTTTATGCTGCTGTAATCAAATCCATTTAACACCCACCCCCTTGTTTTCCCTGCGAAGGCTCTTGGTTTCAGTTAGCTTTCTGACCCCAGTCACAGGAGGCACACGGTTCAGATCATCACATCAACAGCAGGTTGTCATTTCCTACCACAGGAAGTTATTTCAAATCTATTAAAAAAATGCTCCCTTCAAACCTAACCTACAATTGTTGCTAAGTGCCCACAACAATTAAATACCTCCCATCCCTTCCAATACATTATGTATACTGAGATCAAGTCATGAGTTGATCTTGTGACTGCTGGAAGGCTAAGAGTGGAATTAAAAATCGGAGTTTAGCCGAGTTCAATTTGAGCCTTTGGGAATTGTGCTTTCCAGCTTTCCTCTCTGTCATGGAAGTTGTAAAATGAAGGAACAGCAATTTTTAAATCATCATTTCAGGACAGAAGACTGAAGGAAACAGACCAGTCACCTTCCCCAGGCCACGCAATCACAGGACAATGCTGTACCATGGGAATGTGCAACCAGGACAGCTTTTTCTTTTGCAGATTCATCCAAGTTGGCCCCAAATCCAAAGGCCAAATCTTGTTCAGAGCTTTTAAATACTAGAAATGACAGCTTCTGTTGTTACCTACTCACACAAACAACAGCAAGCAAAGAACTGTAACAGCCAAAGAGCTCATAAAGTGAGAACTATTTCACCTTTACTTCCCCTCTACTCCCTCTGGAGGGAATCTTATGCCTTTCATAAAAGTTGACTGGAACATTTTAGTGCTCCTGCTGCTGGAGAAGTTACCTGGTAGACACAGCTCCTGCTTTTAATAAGTTTAGCTGAAATAATTCTTTTGATGGCTTAGAGGGTAGGAGACAAAGCTTACACGGCTTCATGAAGTCCACCCTTAAGACTACTACTACGTTACGAGATCACCATTAATACTTGTCACCATTCAATCAGCTGAGTTTCACTGGAGAAGCATTTATCAAAACAGGTTCTTCTTGAAGCAACTGAAATCAGCATTTACAAAAGGTGAACATCTCCATGCAAAACAACCCCAATTTAAAAAGAAACCCTGCAAATTCTCCATGTTTTCTTAACTCTGGAGAAGATGTTTGATGACCTGCATCAGTAGCAAGTATCTATGCATCCATTGAACATGCTATTTTAAGCAGCAGGTGCCCCTATGGCGTAGGATCTCCCTGTGCTTCAGCCTCTAGATGCACAACCTTTCACAAATCCCATGTACACAATGGCCTAACCAGGAGAAGAAACACAGCTAGAGGATGATCATCACTGTTGAAGTCTCTCCTGTGATACTTCTGCTAACTAGACAAATCGACTTCACCTCCTGATGGCAACAGAGACTTTTAACCAGAGAACCACAGTTTATTAGTATGGTTATTCCTCTCGGAATATTCTGATGATGGACCAAATCCCAAGAAACAACACAGGACACTGGAGGGAGCTAAGGAACAACACAACCAGGATTTGTTCCTCAGATACATGCAAAGTCTCCACATGCACAGAGAAGTGGCGCATCACCATCTTACTCAGATCATGTCTGCAGGCAAGACACCCTTCCTGGATGCAAACAATGGTTTGGAGAATATACTCACTAACAGCTTTGCAAACTGTTCCCCATATATATTTTTTAGTGTGTAATCTGACTTTCCCCATTTCCTACTGCAGCAATCCCTTTACTGGGAGCATCATTCAGGTCAGTTAAATACATTTTTCAGTAAGGTACACATAAGACAATTGTGCAACATTAACAACAGACAGAAAATGATGCAGAATAGAACAACCACAAACCCCCTTGTGGAAAATTTTACTCAGAAAGGAATCCTTGAGGACTCTTGCAAGCCTCAAGCGACAATCTTACCTTCTGGGCTGGGACCGGCATTCTTCTTCCCCACTGTCTGCCTCCTGCATGCATAGGAAAGGAGAAAAAAGTTAATATACTGTAATATATGCAGAATCCAAAGACTTGTCTTTCACTGGTCTGATTGTAGAAGGCAAAGGAAACTCTCACTGCTTCTGCATGTAGCTGTCACTGTAGAGGAGCTCACTCTCTGCTCAGCTGTCACTTCATGTTCTCTCAAAACTCATTTAAAAACATTACAAGAATTTTTGCCACTGCAGGACTTAGCGTGCTCTTGTGTGGACTTCCAGTGACCCCTGCCAAACAAGGCAGGCTGAGAGCCAAACACATAGTTTACTTCTGGGAGAAAACCTCTGGGTTTTTTAATTACCTTTACGTAGATCATATTAATTCACAGTCAGTGTCAGCAATCGAGTGTAAGAATCCACAAAACCAGCAAGTAATAAACTGACAAATAGGACTGGCTGAATGCAGATAGATCAGAAAGCAGAAGTTTGACATACTACGCTGCTTGAGGTGCAGAATTAATATGCACAATCTCTACCATGCTGTGGAATTTTACTAGGCCTCCTACTAAAGCCCAAAGCAATATCTCAGTGGAGACATCTCAGCAATTAATTCTGCTGCACAGTACATTTATGTAGGCATTGCCTATGATCTTTGAAGGGTCTTTTAACAGGTCAGCCCTGTTGAGCTGAGAAAGACACTAACACCACTGGCTTTGCCCAATCCCCAACCCTACCCCACTACTTCGGGTTGCACGACCTGATGTAACGGCCTTATAGCATTAGGGTGGTGGGGTTAGATGGGGATGCATAAGAAAGATCTTAGAACCACAACACCTTTCATTCAGGATTCAGCATGGACCACCAAGGGCTCTGTGGGCTAAATGTCCGAAGGAAGATCAGCAAGACAAGCAACTGGAAGGCAGCATCAGCTGTGCAGTTTAGATTCCTTAGAGCAAACTCGTTATTTATCTCAAGTGATGTTGAAAATGGCATTAGCTGTTGTGGGTGTGTTTGTTATTGCTGGAACTTCCCAGCTCCTGCCAGAGCAGGGGCTCTGCTGAGTTCCCTGTGGGCTGACAAAAAAGTTGACTGGGGGAAGCAAGAGGAAGAGGTTACAGGGGAAGAGGTTTCATTACACGCAGGACAGCTAAAGACATGTTGGGGTTTTTGAATAAGCCAAAACAGATCAAAAGCTTGTATTTGGCTGAAGAACAAGTTCCTTAAACCCAGTTAGGTAGAACAACTGAAAGAGCACTTGAAATCACTCCTGTGCTGTTCAGGAACCCAAGCTATGCAAACATTTTTAGTATTATAATGAATGGCCCTTTCCACATGCCAAAAAAATCCTCATCGCAGCAACTGGCAAGCCTGGTATGCCACAGCCAAAAGTCCCACAAATGACAGGAGAAGATCCTGAAATACACAGATCATTTTCCTCGCTCCACTCCAAATTCAGCCCTCAAGAGTTCCGTGTGGAGGAGGCTAGACATGGCCCAATTAATTACCATCTGTCGTTGCTGAAGCTCTTACAAGATCTCTTTAATATTAGACATGAATGTGGCAGATCCATGTGAGAAGCACATCTATTCAGAACATAGCTGTCTACACAAACAGAACTATAGGCAAGTGCAATCAGAACAAGAGATCCATTTCCAACACCTGGGATGGTTCTCTCATCTTCACCCTATCAACCATCTCCTTTGCAAATGCATCTGTACCTTCTCATGGACAGAGGGCATTCAGCATGAGAGAAGATACAGCCAATGCTCCCGTATTTCACATATCCTACCGCTGCTATTTCTCCTCTTCCACAAGTCCACAATATCCAGTGCATTCCATACCCATCCTACAGTTCTCTGAGCTGTGTTCTGGTCACTCTGTGATTCTGCAGCTGCAAAACCTTAGTAACCATTAGCCAAAACTAAGCTGCAATGACAAGTCACCCCACTAGAGGGGAGGGCAGGACAGAGATGTGCCCAGTGCATGGTCAAGTGCAAGCTGCAGCGAAGGAAATGACTCCAATACCGACACGACCACCAAAACAAGCACCTTCACATTTTCTTGCCATTTTCAGAGTATTTCCAAAGAGGAGGAAGCACTGCTGCCAGCACAATTCCTCAGCCATGGAGTGGCCCAAAACATTCCCTTATGAGGACATCTTTGAGAAGGCAGTTCAGGCTTCGAGAAGGACCATGCTTGGATACTGAACCCAGCCGTTTGGAGGTGTGACCTGTGATGGTGACCTGCACACAGGCAGCACCAGGAACCCTGGCCCCAATCCCAGGTTCACCTTGCCCTGCAGCACTCATGCTGTACCCACTGCAATGGGTACAAGAGACAGCAGCTTGTACAAGAGACAAATGCTCCTTGGAGATTCCCGATGCTGGATTGCTCCAGCCTCAAACCAGCCTTCTCCACCAGCCTGCAAGGAGGAGGAAGCTGAGCTGCACTGATGAGCTCCAGAGGGAGTCATGCCCTGTTTTCCTTGACCAGAAACAGAGGCCTGGGGGGAAATGGAAGGAATGAGTCGCATCGCTCTAAACTAGGCCATGATATTAAATGCAGTTTAAAGTGAAAGATGAAAAATTCCATCTCTGCTCCTTTCAGGCCATGTAGGACAGAATATGCAAAACATTAATCCTGTTTGTGCTTTGATCCTTTGCCAACTATCTGTCATCAAAAGAGCAAGGGAGAGGAGAGAAATTTCTGAGTGCTATTCTGTTCTATACAATGGGAGTCGCTCCATGTCACGCAAACAGTTCTGCTCTTAGAAATCTCCCTTTTGCAGGCTGATGTCATGATAAACAAGAGTCAGTCTGCATTCTTGTGTACAGGGGCTGACGCTGTCTGCCTGCAGTTAACATTTCACTGTAAGAGATATGATTATTAGCATAAGTCATATGTCTTAACATTCACTCCATTTCTATTAACCAAGGAACATTTCACACAGACTACACCCTAAAAAAATACATCTTTCAAACCTTGAAAGATTCCGATTTAATAACTGCTTGCTCCATGTCATTTTATGCCAACATACCTGACTGTATAGACAACACCTGGGAAGTGTTTATCAAGAGCGTGACTGGTCACAGCCATCAATATCAAAGCACTGGCAATTTAGGTAGTTTTCACCCCACAAGTCGACATTTTGCTCACAGCTGTGACATCCACACTTCAGACATTATAGATCTCCTCTCCCCTTCTCTGTTTTCTAAATCTTGGCCAGGCTTTGCTTTTTGGATGGGCAGCTCCTTTATTTTCATTGTCTGGTACGTTTTCCCCCTTTGCGTAAATCCTCTGCACAAACACGAACAGTGAGTGATCCCAAATTCCTCACAGGAAGGCAGAACCAAGAGGTAGATGTGAAACCATTCTCTTTTCTTGAAGCTGTTACTCTTTAGAATCAGTATTGTTCTTTTTCTTTAAAGATCCTTAACAGGGGCAGAGAGACCTTGTGCAAGAGCAGGAAGGCAGAAGCTGATTTGTGAGAAGCTCCGTGAGACAAAGAACTTGATGGTATTTCACCTCTCCTAGTGAAGTGCAACTGGCTGCTTCTTCTTTATACAACAGAAAAGTAGTCAATATACATCCCCCCAAACCTGCAGCAAGATTCAGATGTAGCCATGCCATCAGAGAAGCTTTTCACTGAACACTGTCAGCCACCATTACGTGAACAACTCTGGACCCAGTCTCAAAGGAAATACTACAAAGAAAAGGCTTGTAATTAAATGAGCAATCTTCTAGTTCTCTGCCTCCCCTTTCCTTGGCAAGATCCCATCCAGTTGTTCAAACACACACTAAGTGCCTCTGAGCTGAACACGACCTTTGCTGGGAAGAAGGCAGCTGCTTCAGTCAAATCAGAGGCTGTGCATCCAGGCACGGATCCAGTTGTTAATCCATGGAAACTCTCCTCTTCATAGCATCCCCCAGACTCTCAGCGTATCTTTGTTTGGGCTACAGTGCGCTGCAAGCTCCTCCATACAGGAGCTCCCCTTGTGTGTCAGCAAGTATTAAGCAAGTCAGTGCAAAAGCCACTCAACTATTACCCAATGTATGGATAACCCAGCCTGGTCAAGTACTGCAGAGAAGGTGTCATTACTGCAGCCACAGCCTTTCCTCTAATGCAATACAAGTCACACAGAGATAAGGGCGTGCAATGGACGTTCAGATACCTTAGGGCTTGACTCAACTCTTGACACAGACACACAGTAACATTAGAGATGCCCTGGGGTATCCAACATCTGCATGGGACTGGCATGAGATGCCCAATGAAGCAACTGAATAGAGGCCCTTTAAGTCCAAGGGACCAGGATCTATGCATGGAAATCACATAGAACTGAAGATCAACACCTTCCCAGATGAAGTATTTGACAGATGCCAATTCAAGAGCAGGCCCCGCACAAGCCTGGTCCTATCAATTATCTCAAATTATCCGTTGGAACAAAGACAAACATTTGAGTCAGATTGCCAAAGATCTATTACACATTTCTGTAGCAGAGAGACTTTCATGCAGTCTGAGTATTATCAATCTCTTAAATAAACTGTGTTAGCAAAAAGCCCACACATAGGCATTTGCAGCAAGGCTGAAGCGCCAGCAACAACACTGGCTGGTAAAAAGAAACGAGGGCTGACTCCAAAACCTGGGTTCATGAAAGGTTCCCTTTTTATTTGCAAGAAGCCCAGCAGTTTGATGATTTGACAGCCAAAGTTTGCAGTTCCACAGCTGCCACATGGAGAACAAAGACAAAATCTGCAGCAGCTTGTGTGAGCTGATTTGCTCGGTGTATTATGGAAGCCATCAATACAGTGGCAACGTGCAGGTACTCACACATAAAGGATGGGTCTCAAAGCTGAACTGAAAACCAGTTCATGTCAGAATCCCTCAGTCTCTGGAGATGCTGAACCTTAACCAGTATTAAAAGTTATGAAACTAATTAATAACATCACCTGGTGTGCTCTAGAGAAGCAGCTCATTGCTGCTTTCTGAAATACTTATATTTGCCATTAAACATGTCTTAAAAATAGAAGCTGCTACCAGGAAGCCTTTAAGTTTGACATAAAAGTTCTTCAAAAAGCTAAGCTGAGCAAACTAGGCCACAAAGGGGAAAGGGGAGAGCCACGCTGTGTTTTGCATAGTGCTTTTACCTCTCCAAAGCTATAGGGATCAGGGGTGAACAGGCAGCTTTCTCCAGCCATTTCTCTCTCATCCATCACTATTTGCATGAAATGTTTTGAATGAACACTGGTTTCCTCCTCATATTTCTTCTGTGTTTGAGGTTCCACATAAGCAATAGCTTTCTGCAGCCAAGTGTTCATTCAGGGGTTGGCATTCCTTCAGATTGTTTTCTGTATCACTTTGCTGTGTCAGTAATTGGTATATTTAGGTCAAAGACATTGTGCTCCTGCTCTGGAGAGGGGAAAAAAACCCCTCCAAGTTCCTTATCAAAGCTTTCATCTTCCTGCTGGAGCAAAGAGATTTATGCAAACCTTGTTTAGATTAGGCCTCACTAAAAACTGCAGAAATCAAACTCAAGACACTTGAAGGCAAAATCTAGAAGCTTCCGACTGGCACAAGAAGAGTCAGGCTGAGAAATGCAGTGTGACACAGCCTGCTACACTACCCCACAAGAGCAGATTTAAAAGGAGATTACTGTCAATTGAATTTCTGCAGTGAAAGAAGCTTGATGTGCAGTACAACAGCTTTTGCCTTAATCACAGAGACACACCCAAATGGGGGGAATAAAAAAGAATACAAACTTTGTAGATACGTATTCATATTAAATATCCCTACACCAAAGCACTATCATACATGACCTTTGTAAAGCTGTGTAGTAGCGTATCATCTCTAGACATTTACAAACACTAAGAAAAAACCTAAAAAATCTATTGACTCCCTGAAGAAATCTTTCCTCTAACTTTCAGAAAGCCTTTCAACAGCATACAAGTACGACAGAAAAGGCAGGTATTTAACATAATTATGATGCTTTGCTAGATTAACACCTCCCAGAACCTTGAAGATACCTGCTTAATCTCCTTTTAGGCAAAGCTAATGAAACTGTCCACTGGAAATCTTAAAATCTGGAAGCATTTGTTCCTCTACAACAGTAACAAATGCTTATGTTGATGGGACAAGTGTGAGAAAACTCACTTGCTGTATGAACCCAGGCACTGTTTTCATACATATTTAAGGTATAGTTTACCTAAGACCAAGTCAGAGATATGCATGTGTACACTGGTGAAGCACAGGGCAGGGCTTCTACACAATGAGCACTGTGTGATGAAAATGAAATCCCAGCTCCTCCACAGGTTACCACAGTGAGCAGCCGTTCATTACCCATTCATGTAGGGTGACACATTTACATGCATGAAATTGGCCCTGTGCAATTAAGGATGGACATTCAGACCTCAGACCTGCTCCATTCACTACCTGTTCATACTCAGACCTTGCTCAACCTCCCAATGCTCTCAAGAGCTTCCAGGAGCAGCATGGCCATGTGCATCTTCTCATCCAGAGGACTGACATCTCCGCCTTGGAAGCTGGGAGAGAATCTCCTCAACTGCTGCATTAAAAGACAGCCAGAACTGAACAAGGTTGAAGGAGTAATGAGCCATATGCAGAGACGTTGGAGACACGAAACCGCAGCTGATAACCTTCCATCATTCATGATCAATACTATTAGGCATTACAAGGAATAAGGACAAAGACCACACATAGCAGATGCACATCTGCTTCTGGTGTAAGACTGTTTCCCATTGAAATGAACAAACATTAAATGTGCTTTTAAAAGACGAAAATATTTGGGTTTCACTCCTCACGTTGAAGGGCTATTTTAGGAGAAGGAAGGGAGGTAACTGCAGAGGGAAGGGTCTTTGTCTTGCAATCAGCCATCTTCCTGTTAGCATCTAGTTCACCTTGGTGTGCACTCACAGCAGCCTCATTTGTATCCCTACTACAGTTATCTCCATTACAAACCAGGGGGTTATTCCAGGGCTCTGCGCAGGCACAGTTCAAGTTACAACTCCAGAGCTTTGCCTCTTCCCAGAATGTATAGTAGGGTCACTAAAGCAATGCTGATACACCTGCCACATATGTGAAATATATTATACCCATAAAGGGACAAGAATAGAGCTTATCTGGATACCATTCCTATTTATGTACTAACTGTGCCAGCACAGCTCTCTTGTTAGAAGTCTAATTCATAGTCAGTACCAGCATAGCCAGGCATGGGCTTTTCATTTTGACAGCTTGCCTTTAACTGCACAGAGGGAGGCACATGCAGCCATCCATGAGACACATTTGAGTTCCACCTTCACCCCATACCAGCTCAGCAGGCGAGTGGCTGCTGTACCACACAAGCATCCTTCTCCCTGCCAGAACATTAGAGGAGACTCTCACCCCCTCAGCTCCTCCGAGATCCAATCCCTGCCAGCTCCCATCAGAGCTCCCCTTGACATAATGAACGTACGACACAGGGATGAATTAGGAGCAGCACAGAAATCTTCCTGACCTACCTGAGCTGTAAGCACCAGCAGCCAGGCCACACAGGGCCCTTGGCCTCCTGCATCAGTAATTAGGAGATGGGTTTCTGGATGAAACAAATTCTCCAATTGAGAAGTTATTTAACACTTAAGGAGGTGAAATCAAGACTCTGAAAAGGAAGCAGGGCAACACTCAGTCTTTTCAAATTCCACAATACTCAACCTCTAAAAAGCAACATGGAGAGGAAGTCATTAATATTTCAAATTCTTAACATTGCTTAACCCTGAATAGGTGTCGAATGCTGCAATTACAAGTTGCAAATTGTCACCTCGCATTTGGGAGAAAAACAGGGAAAAAAGGGTGGTATCTAAGCAACTACATGGTGCAGCGTGTCTGGATGCAGCAGCATCTGCGCTGGCACTCACAGGCGGCTATTGCACAACCCTGGATTCGAGCAGGAGCACAGCCGGGGAGTCTCTGCTCTATTGCAGTGACAGATCTGGAACAGAAGTGGCTGGTAGAGGTTTAACAGCAGGAGTTGAGACTCTATATCAGAAGAGGAATTGGCAGCAAAGTCTCTTTCACCTCTAGCCTCCATTTGGGTAAGGAAAAATAAAAAAGCCCCAAGTGTTTCAGGCAAAACTTCAAAAGGAATTGCTGGGACAGGCAGGACACAAAGCAGAGTCCTTGGGGAGCAGAAGCAAAGGAATGCCTGAAGATATTCCCTGGCAAGACACTGCAGAGAGAATTACAAGGTACAGAGTGTGCTCTTTGTTCACATCCTCGGTCCCCAGGGTGCAGCACAGCCTCCCAGTTGCCCCACTTCTAGCAGGGGACCACTGCTACCAGAACTGGAACATAATGGTTATAAACAGCTCAGAATCACTCACTTCTTTAAAAAATACACCCAGGTATTAGTCTCCTGCTGTTGGCACTGAAGCCAACACACTGAGCAGTTTTCTTGCCTGATGCAAGCTGGTTTATAGGCTCTTGGGCACTGTTTCTCCACAGTAGTGTTCTGCCTACACTCTCCCAGCACTGCATGCCTACAGCCAACTGGAGATACAAGGGCCTAGGCAGTTTCTGAGGGACCAAAACCAAGGCATCAACTGTAGCAACACCTCCTCCAACAGCAGCTGAAGAAAAGAGAAGAAAAGAGAAAAAAAGAGAAAGGAAAACGCAGCTGAGGAGTAGAACAGGGTTTTCTGGATGAGTCAAATATGAGTAGAACAAAGTTGCATAATGAGCGCCCCTTGACTTTTGTTATTTCTCCCAGCCAGCTCCTCCAAAAATCTCTTTGTTATTGTTTATTTGGGTATCAGTCCAAACTGCTGTGGGAGGAGAGAAAAGGGAAAAAGGAAATGCTGTCAAGCTATTAATTCTAGTACTGGAGTCATCCAGCACTATCCCATCTATTAACGAATCAGTGTCCTGTTTACTGCAACACTCTCTAGAGCCTGGAAGTTAAATACAAGAGAAACAGATCATAGTCTCTTGCAAAAGTGACTCCAGCATTGTGTCCCCTCTGCCTCTGCTTATTTACCTGCTGCTCAGCCCAGAGCAGCAGTGTCATTCCATATGTCTGGAGAGAGCACGCAGCAGCAGGGGAAGCAGGCGCCTGGCAGCTGGGAGCATCATTCCTGAAATTTAAGCCTCTGTGAAACATTATATTGCAATAAAGGCCAGGCTGTGTCAAAAGCCAGGAACGACTGTGGCCACCACCCGTCCTCCCATTCTGCTTGATAGAAAGGAAGTCACGTTCCTACACGTGCGTGTTGGTAACAGGAGAAAAGCTGCACTAAACCAGGTTGTTTCCCCCTCTCAAGATGCAAGTGCCACTGGCAGTGGGTACAGCTTGACCTGTCAAAGGGATATGCTTCCATACAGCCAACTTGCCCTCACTCTGTGCCAAACCTGGCTGTTCCCAGGAATGGCTGATGCAGAACCCCCATGTCCAGAACAGCCGTTAATGACAGAAGGGCAGAAACACTGTGCCAAAAGCAAAGGAACCCCGTTAGTCTTGGCACAAGACTGGATTTGCTTGACCCCTGAACTTCAATAGATGTATGAGATTTGTGGCCCTGCAGTACTTGTCTATATAATCCCAGCCTCCTTTGTGCCATCTGTTTCCCCTTCAGCAGACTGGCCATTAGAGACACAATGCTAAAACTCGTGTCTCCTTAGTAACAGGTTTTTGTTGATCTCTTCCGCTTCTCCCAATCTTTCTATCAATCCTGTAATCCACCAGGATTTTCCCTGCACAGATGCATAACAGCATCAGTGGAAAGAACTCTATGGGACAATAGAAACACTTTGGGGCAAGGGCAGAAGGTGTACAAGGGGAGTACATAAAGTTAGAACAGCTACAAGTCTATCAAAACCAGATGTTCTCATTATGCTGGACCAAGCCACCAACACACCTTCAGAGTGCCAGGTTTAAGATCTCATTGAGCACTCAGTGCTCCAGTATTGTTGTCTTAAAGAGTTGCCAATTATTTCCCATCAAAAGACAAACCTTAAGAGGAAACACCCTACACATACCCTGCATCCCTAAAACCACCTTCTCTAATACCCCAAAGGTAAAAACACTGCCAATCTCAACATATGCAGGTAAGGAAGGACTGTATTTCCAGTCGATAGAAACTGGCTTTCTTACAGCAGGTTTTAAGTTCGTGATTGCTGGCTGCCTTTGGTTCCTTAATCCCTAAATCCCCGCACTCTCCTCTTGAGGTTAATCCAGTTAAAACTCTCCCTTCCCTTTCACTAGCACCTTGCATAAATAACCACCTGAAGAGCAGAGCTGCAGGAGCCAATGCTCAGAGTATGTATGGTACTTCCTGTCCCTTTGTCCTGCTGCAAGAGACAGCCTAAAGTAAGTACTTACTGCCTCTGCCAGAAAAGGAAATTAAGATTAGCTAGGTAAGGGCAAAAGGCACTTCTTATG
>NW_009917373.1:13178-18477 GCF_000696875.1 Nestor notabilis | reverse complement strand
AGCAGGAATCAATCATCTAGTCCAATCCAAATCCCACAGTTGCTTTCTGCCTTAAGTAGAAACAGGTTTATGCTATACTAAGATAAAGCAGCCTTAAACCAGTGTAAGCCCTTATGTCAAAATCCCCCTTTTTGGGAGGAGTGGGGAAGTTGCCTTTGAGGTCAGCTCTAAATGAGATGGCTACACGATTATAGTCATAGAGACTGTGTGGTATTTGGAAAAGCAACACTGATCAGCACAAGAAAATCACTTCTTTAGACTTTGCCTGGCAGATCTGGCCCTGCCAGCCCCCTTAGCACTGAGCCCTGTGGGCAGGAGAGGGAAGGCAGCACTAGAAGCGGGCAGGAGGTCCTCAGTGCCTGCCAGGAGGTGCCAGAGCCAATAGACAGTCCAGCACATGCACGAGATATCAACAGTCTAATCCAGTGAGGATGTGTATTTGTCTGTCGGGAAAACCAAAACACAGCCAGGGAAGATGCAGAGGAGTCCTTGGAAGAGTCTTGCCCGTTCTCTCATACAGCACTGAGAAAGTGAGGACAATTGGCCATATGAAAGCGTGTCCTTTTCTGATGGGTGAGCCCACACCCACTTCCAGTGGCCCCGGTCCCCTGGGAGGGAGCCCCATGTAACCTGCACCATCCCCCTGGGCAGGCAGTGAGTAGTGCAGAAGAGACATCCTTAACCTGGGACTGGCTTTAGGTCTGTGACCTGACAGACCACACAGATCCTGCCCTCACATGTATCTGCAGGTCTTCTGCTCATTGTGAAGCTGGGCCAGAGCTCTGGAGCATCACGCTTTGCTGTAGAGCTGCCTGTCAGGGGAAAAACACTGCACATGGGCTCCCTGGGGCTTGTCAAGCTCTTCAAGCTACGCGCTAAAGCCAGGACTTGACCATAAGCTCTTTGAGTTCCTGGTCATTCACAGCTAAGAGAAAGAGAAATCCAGTTTTGAGGACTGTAACACTGAGATAAGTAGGTGTGGGGTAAGAGGACAGAACAAGGAGTGAGGTGCCTGCACAGACATTTCTAACGCCATTCAGGCAGATGTGGAAAGCCGCCGCTCAGTCTGTGGTGCATACTGAAATGCTCATTCTGAATGGCCGATTAGTCAGAAGTGGAATGTTTCTGCATTCATGCAGCAGCTATTTTAGGATTACATTATGCACTCTGCTTCCATTAATAGGTACACTTATAAAAAAAAAAGCGGTGTTACACCCAGCGATGCATTTGCCTCAGACTCAAGTGCTGCATGCACAAACACCGGGGCGAGCAGGGGAAAGCTAATGAATCCTGGTACTGACAAGCCACATGCTTTTTCACAGCTCCAGGGATCACCTAGCCGTTAGGCTTGCCAAATCTTGATGGAACAGGTCAAATCACTGCGTTCAGTGGCCACCTCTAGGCCTGCCAGTCTGCATCGTCCATGGAGGTTTAACACAGCCACAGGAGTCACCGAACTGAAAGGCAGACTACTGCATCTCACACATCCTGCAGCTTTGGAGTACACTGACCCTAGTATTTCCAGTCTAGACACCAGTTTCCCTGCTCGTGTTGCCCATGGTCTCCAGCACTGCCTTCACTCAATGATAACTTGTACACATCTACACCCTCTGGATCCCCTTCCAAGCCTTGGGAGTCCCACAGTTATTTGACAAACTGAAAGTTCCCAGGAATTCGTTTTGGAGCAAGTCAAGAACTCTCAGGTTTTTTAAGTGAAAACTCAAATTATTAAGTGCTGTCAAGTTTTTATGAAAGCCAAAGGCAATTTTAGGGAAAACACACACTTGTGTTTGGCCAAGACTCACCCCTCTCTCCTGCATATATTAGGATTGCAGCTATATCCATAAAACTCACACGCAATCACCCATCAACTGCAACATGCAGATTTGCTTCTTCCACCCTCTCCAAGGCTGAGCTGCGATATCATGGTTTGATCAACATGGTTTTCTGAGAGGGAGGACTGGAAGAGCTAAGAAGAGAAGCATGACTACAAGCACTTAGCCAAACAACACAGATAAGTTGCATGCCAGTAGCACAAGGGATATTATTTTAATTTCAAAAATCATTAACCTTAACACAGGGCAGATTCAGTATAAAGAGTCAGGTTTCTGTCAACAGTTCTGCTTTTACTAGCAGGTTTATACAGATCATTTTGAAGATCAAGCCATAGAATCCAAAAGGTACATGTATAATAAATCTCATTAAAACTAGAGCAGGTCAGCCCTCTGATGAACTTAAGCTGTAGATCCTTCTAATGCTCTTGAAGAGAGTTTGGGTGACCAGCCAAATGAGGATTCCCTCAGCTCAGAAATGCACATCTTCTGAGCCAAGTGGAAATACAGTCTGAGCTAAGCAAACCAGAGTTTTGTGTGGGTTTGGGTTGGTTGGTGGTTTTTTTTTTGTTTTAAACAACATGAAGAGCAAGCAATAAGCCCCAAATTATGAAGCAACAAATACTAGAGTCAGAGTTAAAAATAAAAACCAACTTGGAGGAAAAAAAAGGCAATAGAAAAACCATTGTATTAAACTGATGTTATTTTTGATGTTGGATTCAAATCCAAAGAATTACATTAGCCCACACAGACATAAAACATACAAAAAAAGTCTAGCAGGATGTGAACTTTAGTGCACAGCCCATCTGCTGGAGAATGAAAGCTAGTGAAGATGCACAGCTTTAGTGTTAGAGCATCCACATGCAGATTCTTCAGGGCACTGAACAACTTTAGCTGGCAGTCATCTCTCCTGTAAGACACTGATGCCAAGGAGTTAAGAACACTGATTTACACCCAACAGCAGTTGCTGTATCAAATGCACGGGAGGCAGAACAGAGAACTGAACAGCAGTAGCAGCACATCTATATGTATATATTCAAACTTAAACAGGGGAGATGTAGGTTGGCTATAAGGAAGAAATTATTTACTGTGTTAGTGGTGAGACACTGGAACAGGTTGCCCAAGGAAGTTGTGAATGCTCCATCCCTGGCAGTGTTCAAGGCCAGGCTGGACCAGGTTGGAGCAACCTGGTCTAGTGGAAGGTGTCCCCTGCCCATGGCATGGGGTTGGAACTGGATGATCTTAAGGTCCCTTTCAGCCCAAAGCAGTCTGGGATTCAGTTAAAGCACACACCCCCCCACCAAGGTAAAAGAAAAAAAAAATCAAATATTTAAATCTCTTCTAATACAGAAAACATCTCTGTGGAAGTATGGAAGTGGTAGAAAATCTGGGATAGCATTTAGCTATTGAACAAGGTCACAAATTAAGTAGTCTGAGAATTTGTGGTAGCTTAGCCCTGAAATAGTCCCCCCTTTTTTCCATCCCCAACCCCCTTCACTACTTAGCTCAAAATGCAAGACAACAAGAACACATGATCCAGGCTGTATTGGTACAGGCAAATACATAGCTGAAGTCACAGGAGCACATTCTTTAGGGCTCATGAACCATCACATGACAAATATCACAAGAAGCCAATTTACTAATCACAATTGAAACTTGAAGAAGTTAAGAATAATAACAAAACCCATTATGGAAAATCTCTTTGGAATGGAGCTGCACTTGAAAAGACAGCAACAAACAAAGCAAAGTCCTCATGTTATCTGGAACTTTTCAGTTTTACTGTTCCACATGTAAACTAGTATTGCTTTGAAGTCCCTAATACGTACTTTTAGTTACCTAGTTTAGAGCCAACAGTCAGTGAAGACTTACCAATAAGCCTCTCACAAACATATAAATGTTTGAATTTAATTGCACAGACTGGAGCTAAAACTCTTCTGATTCTGCACGTTCGAAAACCAACAGACTATTCACTTGCTATAAAGCTTACAGGTAAGAGTGACTTCTTTTAAGAGGACATGGAACCCCCCAGTCCTTCTCCTCAGCTGTCAAGCAGTACTGACAGCTATTCAGAACATATACAAGGTCTGCTTTCAACTCCAACCAGATAGATGGAAATACAAGCAGAACTGCCTTCTCAACACGACAGCACTGTACAAGCTGATTTTCACACTTCAATCTGTATTGATTCCTGTACCTGGTCAGAGAAGACAGCTTTTTATTTTATAAGAGCTGCTTTCATTGGAAAAGCCTCAAAGCTATACTGACATTTTATTCTGACAGTTTAATTAGGGATTGGTCCCGTCCTGGACTAGTCCTCAACATTCAGGGATCCTGAAAGCTCTTAAGTGTTTTAAAAAGTTCCAATGATCTGCAGGGCCACTATCAAATAGGTCACTATAGACTCATCCTTGGGATTAAGTCATCTCTATTTGTGAGCCCTTATGTGATGATCTGTTACAGAGCAGAAGTACTGCATGAAAGCCTCTTCAAGGCCTTCACCACCATCTGTGAATTACATTATTAACAATGGTATGAACTTCCTAAGAGCATCTGGTTCTCTCCCCACCCCCTTCTCAAATCACTGGAAAGAGCTCTTCAGTATCAAACCAGGCAGAGGCAAATCCATTTTCCTCTTTTTCCTCTCTCCCTACGTCCTCCTGCCCTCCAGCAGCAGAGAGATGGAGCTCAGGTCTCCATTTCCATGCCCTATGTGTATTCTGCACAACTCTTGCTGTTGTTACATGAAGATGAACTAAAACAACCAAGTGACGCACATACCACAGGCATTTTACTGGGAAAAGCGGAAGTTTATTCCATCGTTTTGCAGAGGCAGCATCTCAAGTATGCTACTGAACTGCTGCCACAGAGTGCATGTGCCGAGGCACAACAGGGGCTGCGCACTCCCACCCCGAGACCTCCCGTCTTACCCGCACAGTTCCTGAAGTTAACCAAAACCAGGCAGCAGCCATTCAGCCAACTTGAATAGTTCCTGCTCTGACTTTCTAGACACAAATAAGCTTTTTTTGTCATCCCAATCCTCCTCCCCACCAAGGATATATTCTGAAAACATGCCAGCTTCTTGTAAACAAGAAGTAGGAAGAGGCAGTATCACCCAGGACATCAGAGCACACTCTCCACTGAACTTTGCACAGAGTTCACATCAACCAGTCTCCGTGGCTACTCCAAGGGATCATTTACTCTTGCAGGAACAGACTTTTTCCTATTTCATTTTCTCCTGCTTGCTCTTCAAACCCGGCTCCTTTTCCTGCTCTATACATAAAGCTTTTAAGAGCTTCTCATCACCTCAACTTTTTGTACACATCAGCAACAGTTTTTCCATTGTTTTTTTCCCAGTGTAACTCTTCAGTTGCACAACAGGTCACAATTTTACAGCCCCATAAGATACAGCATCTTCCTGTGTCTTAAATTAGCAGCAGTATTCCTTGAAAGAAAAGTGCAACGTTATG
>NW_009917373.1:0-13147 GCF_000696875.1 Nestor notabilis | reverse complement strand
TTTATACAGCAGAAAACAGCATCCAAACCAAATGATCCTGTAATGTGCAATAACAGGCAGAAACTACTGGAAAGGAGGGAGGGAGACAACAATGTTTCTGCACAAATTCACACAAACCCTTCTTCTAACATATTGCTGCTCTTATCCCCATGTTTCAAATAAATCAATAATCAGGCATATGTTGAGATGCTCGGGCACCAGCATCTAGAACATAGTCTAATTACAGATAAATACAGAATTTCTTCAAGTCTACAGAAATAATGGGCAAGTATGTTTACTTGGGGTCACCTCTACTTTGAGGTGCTGCCTGAATTTGTGCTCTTTGTGCAGGTCATGAGAGGAAGGATGCGGTTACTGCTGAGGGGAGGAAGCTGGAGGCACCCAGCACTCAGCCTCTAGGACCTTCTGCCAGGATTTGGTTTTATTTCAGTGTGGCTTTAGAGGGATGGCTTAACAACAAAATCCCAACATTTATTCCCTAATCTTATGGGGAGGGGTACAGGGGGAAAAAAAAGCAAAGTCTTGGAGCAAATTAGTGGCAATTTGAGATGGGCTCTGCCAAAGCCAGCACCCAACATACAGTGGGAGCACAGCATTCTAATCAGAAGGATTTTAGGATTACAACATTGATACCTGGAATAGCAGCAGCTAAAATTGGAATTAATTCCCATCTTTCAAAGAGCAGGTACAGGTGACCATGCAATCAAATTAGCTAATATTTGCTAAATCAGTGCATTGAATATCACCCGATGAGCTCATTTTTGGAGGCAGTTCAATGCCTCACTTCTAGGACTGATGTCAGTGTCACATGCTTGGAGAGGATCAGTCTGCAGCTGGGTATTTTAAAGCCTTCTATCAGGAGTACAAAAAAAGTCAATGGATTTCAACAGCATCAACTAATGAATTTGTGTTTTATGGCAACAATTTAGTCACCAGACCCCACTGACAATATCTCTGTGAGAATATCAGAATGCCACTTCAGACAGTTCCCCCTCCTTCTGCTTTAAGCCACTGGCTGGAAACTGAGGAGTGCAGCCGCTAACTTCTTTCAACAGAGAAAGTTGTGTATCAACAGAAATACAAGGAAACAGGAAACTCTCACTGATTCTGACTGGCTCATGAGAAAATGATTAACCATTGAGAGACTAGGCTCAGCAGTTGTAAAAATACGTAAACAATGGCAGGGCAAGAGGTGCTGAGTATCAGTAACACAAACACTTCAGGCAGCAACATTCAATCCTATGGTCACATCCCATTCACTCACAAACCAACAGTGAAGTCGCCTTTTGTTATGACATAATACAGGGATGTCAGTGAAGTTCAGTGGCAAGTGTTCATGCAGCATCAGTGAAGTCCCCCACACTCTGATGCTCGCTGCTTGCACTTCATCCCGACAAGCAGGAAGAGATCTGCACCACACAAATATGCAGTGTCTTCATTGTGCAACTGCATGCGACTTTTTTGGAGAGAAACAATGCTCAAATACAAGGAGTGTTGTGTGCATCAGGCTACAGAGTGGGTGGTAGTGATTTTGTCAGAAAGCACACAGCACTTCTTACCTCCACGCCCATTGACTTCAGTAGAAGGCTACACACGAAAAGTCTCTGAAGATGAGTGTTCCCTAACCCATGGTGCTGTCCACACGCTATACTTAAGAAAGAGACAAAACAAGAAAACCACAGAAGTGAAGCAGCATGAAATTGTAGCTCTTTTCTTTTTGTTAAACTCTTGGAGCCCCCACTCCACTTAAGAAATCAGACCATACACCCATCCGTTCAGAGCAAGCCCTTCACCACACTGCCCGAGTCGTTGACATCTCTGGCGGGTAGGATGAGAACAGTGGTAGTTTACTGCAGGCTTACATTGCTCCCAGAAGACCTTGGATGAACACGCCTTAAAGCTTCATGTTCCTCCCAAGGGTTCAGTCAGGGGCTGTGTGTTTTCATACATGTAGCATAGGGCAGGGCCCATTTTAAAGATCCCTGGGAGCTTCTCTCAAAGAAGTTCACAAGCTCTGCATCTCCTTCAAGAGCAATTCAGTTCACTCCCATCCAGGCTACAAGTTCCATTTGTAATAGTACTAAGAACAGGAGAGTAAAGGCAAGAATCCTAAACTGCCATGAACATGAAGCCCCAAGTACAGGATTGCCAGGGCAATGGGCGGATCGGGTTCCTCCAGAAGAGCTGCCAAAAAGACCAGGCACTTGAACTTCAGCATGTGTGATGCACACCTTGCTTGCACTGTGTGAACCTACTCATGGATAAGAATGTGTGGTGTACAGATTGCAGCTGGGATAGGGGAAGGTTGTTTATTACAGACTACCTCACGGTATTACTAGTAGTTACTCCCAGAGGTTTAGATCTTATTTGCAGACTGTAGTTTTCATCCTCATCATTCAGTTGAAGAAAAAAGAGACTAAAGGAAACGACAAGATCTTTACATGTATCCTGTGGTTCCGTGAGACATTCCCTCTCATTTTAAGATGAAGATTATAAATGCAATGTACCTCAAGGGTTTTAAAGTGAGCAGAATACACCCTTAATTCCAAACTACCCCATTTTCAGCCAGATCTCCTCTATACAGAGCTGGTTTTTTCAGAGGTTTGAAGCTATTTGGCAGTTGTCTGCAGCCTGGACCAGCCTGCACATTTCTCTCTCTTCTTTTTAATTTTAGACTTAATGTAGCATGTACTCTCAGAAAGGTTTTACAATGCAGCCTTTTGTAGTTAACTTGCTCCAAGCTGGGCCACTGCCAGGTTGTTATCAATGACATTTTAAAGCAGATGAATGAAGTTCTTATTACGGTGACAAGCAGAATTGTGATATGGCACATGCATACACTGAAAGAAGAGAGCTTGCTATTAGTTTGTCAGGTTAATAAATAAACAGTGATTTCATGAATAAAAGCCTTTTATTAGGAAACAAAAGAACAAAATTAATATTTATAAAGCTTGAGTGGTTTAGAGCACCCTTTAAAAGAAGATTATTCCATTTCGGTCAGAGCCACCATCATGGATTAGAGATTCTTGAACACAGCTTCCCCTCCTAATTCTCTTATCACAGCAGCGCAACGCAGAAAGCAAAGCTCTGCCTTCTGAACTGGTTCAAGGCCTGTTCCAGTGCTCCTTCATGAGTGAGCTCCTCCGTGTGAGATGGACAATACTGAAGGCTCATGACAGCAAACATTGCTGTTATGTCTTCAGGACTGCAGCTAAAGGCTGCACCTGCTGGAAGAGCTGTTGGCTCCTTAGCACAGCAGGAAGTTCTCATGTTTTGCACAGCGAGCTCCTGCACCGCAGACACTGAAACCCAGCCAAGCCAAGAGTGACGCTGTGCGTAACCTACGCTGACTGCTGACAGGCATCAGCTGCAAATCACTTCCCGTCCTCTGCCCGTAGAAAGATTCTTCCCCAGTACCCTACTGACACCTCTCAACTGCTTCAGGGTTCTTCAGTATTTCCTACAGCATGTGCAAAGAAGTGTTCACCGTCAAAACTGGGTTTAAACAGAGTGAATTACGTCCAGGATAATTCCTACTTCGTAGAAGACAAATGAAATTCTGACAAATACAGATTGCTTCTCATCTCCCGCTTTGCACATACTACCTTTGGCTCAAGGCATTCTTTGCTTATCTATCCTAAAACCAAACTTGCCAGTTTAAATTTTAAACAAGCAAAGTCATTTTGATTTGGGTTTTGGTTTGGGGCTGTTTCAAGAGGTGTTTGTAGGAGGGGTATATGTGTGTTTGGTTTGTGGTTTGTTGGGTTGGGGTTTTTCAATTCTTACTTCATTTTAAATGAGGCAGATCTCAAGTTTAGAATTAACCAAACCTTAAAAATCTGTCTCACACCATCTTCTCCCCAGATACCAAAAGATGTAAAACTTTTCCATTCTCCTCAAGGGAAAGTCAAGTTTGAACTTCCTCACTCAGAAGAGAATCAGACAGAAACTGCCCCAAAATAACCGTCTCAGGCATCCACAGTCAACACGAGCAGATCTAAGTTAAACAGAGCTTCCTCCAGACAAAAGCAGTTTCTGGTATATGTGTAAAAGAGAAAAATTCCACTTCAAAACCCAGAAGTGTGGGTTGCAGAAGCCTGTGGCACAGTTGTTACCTTTGCAGCATGAAGCACAAGTTGACAAGAGGGATCTGTAAAATATATGTGAAAAATATTCCTTTCACCCACTGAGCCTATGCAAACTCTGTTCAGCCATACTATAAACGTTTAACTGATAATGCCTCCCTTGCCTTAAAGTTTTTATATCCATGCCACCTTTTGAGAAGGCATCTGAAAATATGCCATGTTTGTAGTGTTCTGCCCTGATATCTTTTCTTTCCCATTCAGCAGCAGAGCAGAAGCTGCACAGAAGGACAATTCACTCCCAGCACATCACCCCCAGCCACCACCCAGTGAAATGCTGAGGGAAGCAGCAGCAGGCTGGCACAAACCCCAAGAGATATCATATTAATATTTGATTTCCACATGCAACTTTATGCAATATTAGACTTGACCCACACTATTGGGGTAGCTGCTGTCTGGAGATTCCTTCAGGCGTTGAAATTCAGGCTTAGATATTCTATTAACTGCTGCGCAACCAAAGTACTACCAAGAAGGAGGAAATGCCACAAAGCACAAAAAAAGCCTAAGCTGTCGTGTTTCACTTCACTTTCTGCAGTCACAAGCTTGCTACCCCACATAAGCACAACTCAGCTGAAAACAAAACCAGAGGAAACTCGAAGCACCAACACTCACTGGATGTTACATAAGAAAAACCATTTGTTCAGAAAGTGACTTAAGTCTTTGTCAACCCTTCTGCAATCTCAAAAGGCAGAGGGGAAGGCTGTCACTTCAAGGTTTGCACTTCACCCAGGAAGCCAATGTAGTATGGTAGCTGGTTAACTGTTTTGTACCACATTGGGAAGCACTGTATTTGAAAACACTGGTCACAGCATCACCTGAAGAGCGTGCCCAGAGCTGTTTGTTTTTAAACTATTTTAAACTGTTGAGGAGGACTGTGGAAAGGAAAACAAACCCAAGATGACAACAAAACCAAAGAATAGTAAAGAAGCATCAATCCTTACTCCAGAAACATCTTTATCTTGTCACCTGGTATTTCCTCTTGCAAATAGGTTTAGCTCCTGAGTCACTTTCCTGCTTGCCCCACAGCTACTTATGAGCTCAATTTTCCGTGTGTCACCTTATTTGCTATAGGAGATGCTCCAGAACTCAGGACTACAGAGAAGCAGCAGACTCTAAAGGAAACCTGCTACCATACCAGGAGCAGGCCACCTCACAGACAACTGCTGCCTCTGCTTAGAGCATCAACATTTGTGAACAGAAGTTGTGCTATTTAATTACAGTTTGCTAAGGACTGGCCCCTTCCTGGCTGAGCAAGGCCTTGCAAATATTCTTCAGACAGAGGGACAGCAGCCCACAGGTTTTCCACATGCAAGTGAAGGTCAGAGGCTTTTGGGTTTAAATGCCTGGAACATGGCATTCCAGACTCTTAAGCATTCAGTAGCTTCAGAGATTCAAGGGAAACTCCAACTTTAGAAGGATTAAGCCAAAAGGTTGGTCCTGCATCACAGAGGAGACTTAGACTACCTCTACCTACCAACAAAGCTCTCCTTTGGAAAGCAAAGCATTTTACCCCTGCAAGGCATAAGCCCTATCCCTCCCTCTCATCATCTAAAAGGCACAGAGATGAAAAGACTAAAGTGTTTTGTTTCTTTTCCTTAAGAATCCTAATACACACATTTCTCAGATGTTAGCTGCTGAAGCTAAACCAAGCCAGAAGAACAAGTCTGAAAAGTTTTCGCTGCAATTTTACATGTGATAATTCTGTACATCAAAACAGAAGGGACATGGTAGATGCCAGGGAGAGGAACAGGACAACACAGTCCCCACTGACAGGACCAGCCTTCCACATTAAAGTCCATTTCCTGGATATTTAATCCAGTTAGAAGTTGAAGATAGATGTGCCGAGTTCAGTATCTTTTGCCTTTTTGTTAAGGAGGCCTCAAGACCTAACAAGTGAATGCAGCATCCCTCAACAAACCCCTCACGGTGCCGTTCTTCCCCAACTACTTCCTATCACTTTTCATCTCTTCTAAGAGAGAGAACAAACTCCTGGATTTGGAACCTGCTCCAAATTCCCTTTGGGGCATCCCCACTCATACAACAGCAAAGCCAGTTACAGGCAAACTAAGAGAAGAAACCTGCAGATTGTCTCCTAAGGAGAGAGCATCACATACCAGCTGCTACAGCAAGTGTGTTAAAGCCCACTAAATAGATGAAATATATGACTCAATGGGCCCACAGCACACAGGAGCCAGATTATGGTCTTCTGCCTTTCAGATCCTGCTTTATCTCACCTCAGTTGTTGGTAGCTCACCAAACTCGGGTGTGGGCAGGGGGAAGCTGTGCAACAAGGAGCCTGGCATCACAAATCCAAGACCCCCACAATTCCTGAGATGACATCTCTGGAATTTACTTCCCAGAGAATTCCTGTGCTGCTTCTCTTGCAGAGAAGTGCTCAAGCATCCAAGCACCTCCTGAGGTATGAGCTTAGTACAGGCACAGCATGATCTGTGATAAAACAGCTCTCTCAAAATAAGGCAGGTGAAATATTCTACTGTCTTTGATCACTTCAATACAAGAAGTTTACGCTGTGGCCTTAAGCTCCCCACTGATTTCACCCTGAAACAGCCCACACTGATGCAGTAACTTCATTATTTCCATGAAGCCTCAGTTGAGGAGTTCCTGGGGAGGACTTAGCAAACCCCAAAGCAGCGAGCAGCCACAAACAACCCACTTCAGCGAGTGCCACGGGTGGTTCATTTGCCAAGGCCATAAGAAGTTCACGTCACAGGGTATTTGCCAGGAGTTTCCTGATTGCTGGCATACACAGCAAGGGTGGGTCTCACCATGGAAGCAACAAGCTGTTTAACTGGGTGACTCATCTTACAGCAACGTTTTCTGCCTTCAGAGAGGAGATCAGCCTGCAGTGAGCAACGCTGATAAGATGCATATTCAGAGCAATTCTATTCGGGGATAAGAAAAAGCTATTCACGTATTTCAAACTGCATCTCCAGAAGCCTGCTAACTAAAACACACAAACACACACTGTGATATTATAGTATTGCAATAAAATATTTTGCAGATGGTGATTTAGACAGTGATTTAGACAACTAACACAGCCCAATCCAGAAATGCAAAAATGGCTTTTAGTCTTCATCATTTTTTATTCCTTTAAACAGCTTCCAGCCAAAAGGTAAGAAAACTCTGTCTGCCTTGTTTAAATCACTGACTACTTCTAGTAGATAACACCTCTTTCTTCTCTTGCTTCCAAGATTTTCCTTTTATATAAAAGATATGAGCTTCACTGTCACTACCTAATAAATTAAAAGGATGTTCACACAAATCAATGGCACAGAGAGGACACTCGTCTTAAATTCACAGGCTGAACTAAACAATCCAAAGACTTATAGCAGGCAATTGACAAGCCTAGTGCTCTCCCGTTGGAAGACCAGGTTATGTGAAGGATTATCAGTCACAGAAAACCAGCAGCTTACTACATCCTTCTTGCTAATGGCATCAGCAAGAGTCAGATATGAAGACAGTAAAAGCTTCATGTCAGTTGAACTCCAGAAGTACAAAAGCATTTCTCAAGTCTTCCTGTCCAGAACATTCCTGCAAGGACAGCAAGAGCTTCCAGTGTGCAGATGTTCCTGAAAGCCAGACTGCGAACAGCCTCCTCGCTTCAGCAGGGTGAAGCTGCACAGTGGTACTGGGAGCATGTGGGTTGTTGTGAGTGAAGAATGAAACCTTCAGCTCCAGGGTGTGCTCAGGGAGCAGCTACACTGAGCTAAGCTGCCCAAAGGCTATTCTGGGGTTTTTTGTATTTCCCAAGACAGAACAGTTGCAGCTATAGATCTTTCAGGATTCTTTTCCAGTAACTGGAAATCCTCAGGCATTACCCCTGCATAAAGGCAGCCCTCTTACACTAAAATACTTCCAGCAGATTGCTTTCTGAATGGCAGTCTTTGCTCAAAATAGCATTCTCCACTTTAGTAAACGTGTCATTGACTCTCAGAATAACTGCAGATATTACAGTACCCTGCCCTTTTCATCCTTCTTTCATTGCTTAAATGGCAAGAATCAATATTGGCCAAATAATGACTCATTAGAGCATCACAGCCTATTTGCATTCTCAAATGACAAGCTCCTTTTCAAAACACAAGAATTTATGTACTGCTGGAACTCAAGAGGTGACAACTTCAGTGCGTATTTCACTCTGATTTATATTTTGAAAGATGCAACTGAGCTGTATAGCTGTTTTATCTAAAATGTCACAAAAGGCATCATATTCAGTGGAATAAAAAAATAAGTTACACAAAAACAAAGATGAAATTTCTCTCAACCTAAAAATGGCCATTTTAGGTCAACAAGAAGCCTCACTTTCCCCAAAACAAGCAGACTGCAGCTTCTAGGCCAGGCTACCATAGCTTCTTTAGGCTTGTCTTCACTGGCCAAGACACAAATACTCCAAAACTGACAACCTGTAAAGCAATGCCCTAGGAAACAAAATAAAAAAGGGGAAGGATATGGGAGAAGTAGCTGCCAACTTTGCAAAGAAGCCTTAGACTGAGTGATTTAATGTAAAGCACAGTATGAAAGAGGTATTTTATATTCAGTACATCCTTTAGCTCAATAAGCACCGTAACGAATAGTGCAGCGTATTAGACCTGACAGTCAAAGTCAGTTGTAGCCAGGTTCAAATCTACGCTCCTCACAAACCAGATTAAACAAAAACGCCAGCAAAACCTAAACCACTCTGCCACAGAACCCAAACTGATCATCATCAGTATGGCTGTAAGGTATGAATGCTCAGAAAAAAGAGATAAAGACTCCTGAACTCTGCGCATTTAAAGAATGTTTCTGCATGATCCTCAGTGAGGTTCCAATTCAAGTGTCATCATCCTCTTTCTTGGCTCCAAACACTGTTTTCAGCCTACAAGAGGACACTGCATCTCATGCAGATCCCTAGAAGAGCCTGGTATGTGTGTATACAATAGACAACAAATCCTCAAGAGAAGGATTGGTCTTTTGTCACCACGCAGCTTCAGCTTAGACATCAAGCTGCTTTAGGAGGAGGAGAGTCTCACCACATATGAATGTATTTACATATACACAAATTATCTGCAGCATGAGAGCCTGGTCCTGTAGAGCTGGATAGAAATCTTCATCCTTTAACAATACAGCATCACACCCAACAAGAGGTAGAGGCCTCCTGTTTTTTTTCTTGCAGGGCTTTCAACAGAAGTAGAAGTTTGAAAGATAGGGAGGAAGTTACACATCACCTCACTAAAAGAGCTTTGTTTAATCTCCCAAGTAGTGACAGCTGGCAGCACAGGAAATGGAGGTATCTGTAAGGCACCATGAGAAGTTTGCCTAAAGCAGGAATCAGCCCATTCTTCTGGTCCACTGCCTCTGAAAATTTCAGGTTTTGGAATGAGCTATGGCTACACCTGAAAAACATCAGCTGAGGAAAACCAACAAATAACTGGTGACAGCATCTTTAAATATTAGACATTTCTATGCCTACTAAGTAGTTCATAAAAAGCTTCTGTTCTCCCAGCTACAGTGTAGTCCCCTCTGAAACTCAACTCTCCACAACCCTTTACAATCAAGATCTTAACTAATTAAAACCCCAAAGAAACAAACATAAAAGCAGGTTCTACTCAAAATAGACTGGACTTATCAATGACTAAGTAAACTCACAAATGCCACATTGTTTAATAGCAATTGCAGGGCCAGGGGTAGAGAAGTGTTATATTTAGCTTCCCCATAAATAAGTGGGAAAATATTTCCTGTACTTTCCACCAGCAAGGAGCTCTCAAGCAAAACATGACAAGAGACTCCCAAACACATTTGCAGGACTCTGCTTCCTGTTCAAGTTGGTCTCCTGGGATTAAGGGGAGAAGTCAAATGGCTCAGGTTTTCATTTGCTTTAAACTTTCTTTTTTCCTTTTTTTAAACTGTGCACCATAGAACAATACCTGCAGCATATCCTTTCTTTCTGGGTCAGGCACTCCCTTCCAATGAAAGGATTTTGTCTCCCAGAGGCTAGGGAAGACAAGTGCACTGCAGGAGCACCCAGGGCCAGGTTGCCTGCCCAGCTTCTTCACTTTGCAGGGCAGACATGGCTTACAGTTAGCAAGAAAGAACCCAAAGAAAATACGCTTTCATTTTTGTCCCAGTGAAATAAAGATGCTAGAAGGGAAGGATGGGAAATCCCTTGACCATTTGACAAGATACTGTCCTGCAAGACAGGCAACACGGCAGATATTGGGGAGTAGAGTCAAAGAATCTGGGGTACAGAGAGAAAAAGCAACAGGTTAATTTTTCAAATGCTCCTTGTGGAGCTCTGTCTGCACATTCAAGTGGCACTTGTGAACATGGTGGGTATTGCATTGCCTTTGTTCATGATGGGACTATGGTGCCCCCCTGCTGTAGTGCAGATTTATACTTCTGGGGCCCTTCCCTCACTCTGACTCAAGTCTTCCTCCTCCCAAAACAATCTTCTTTAAGAGATGGGAAGAAGAACACCTGCCCCCCTCACGTCCCTCAAACACACACAAGAGGAGAAGCAAAAAAAGGACAGTTTGTGTTAGAAGAGAAACAAAGGCTTTGATCAGCACCAAGCAGCCCCTCTCTGGCTCATGCCATCTTTCCATTTCACTGTAGCACAGTCCCGCCTTCTACCATTTCCTGCTAACATGGCACATCAGAAGACAACTGCTCTGCTGTTCAGAAGTGAAGACTGCAGTCTTACTGCTTAAAAGTGACTGCATAACTAAAGGCCAAAACAGATAGAAGTCTGGGCAGACAATTAAGGGAATTTTACAAGTCATCAAGTGACCAGAGGGCTGGAAACATATAATCAACCCTTTGCATGAACTCCCCTAAATAAATGCTCATGAGATGCTCCGTGGCAATAAGAACAAGATCAAAACCTATAAATAAAAGTCATCCAATTTCAGAGTGATTCAGATCAGCCATTCCCCTGAATCCATAAGAGCCAATTATAACTGTTTATAGGGCATACTTAATGAAAAAATTCAGTTTGAGGACATCAATTTCACCCTTTCTCCTTGTCTGAGAAGTTTATCTCTAAAGCAAAAAGGCATCAAGCAATTTAAAAGAGAATCCATCTCTGTCCTCAAAATTCTTAGTGACCTGGAAACAGAATTAGACAGAGCCATATGCTTGCACACCGACGTGCTTCTTCCTTGCCCACAAGCTGGAAGAGCAAAGTTCCAGCAGTTCCCAGATAATCTTTGTTCAGAAACAGCAGGGTTTCACGCAGCAAGTTAGACCCTTATACCATAAAAAATATTTAGCAAGATGAGCTTTCTTTTAAAGAAGTAACTTGGAGATAAAGTTGTTAGCCCATATAGAAGGAAGCTACCATCAGTTTACAACAGACTGGTTGAAAATGTCCCTTAAAGAATCAAGTCCTCCTGGTGAAGTCACCATTGATCTGACAGAACGGCAAGCGCGGCAGGCTCATAGGAGCAAAGCATTCCCAAGGCCTAAACCAGCAACTGTCCTGTTCACAAGCCCTTCAGAGACTAGAAAGGCTCATCATCTGAAATGGTACCAGAAGTTCTGAGTAACAAACATCTTTGTGAGAGAGGAGGAACACGCTCAACAAAATTGTGACAGGAGGATGGAGAAACAACCAACCCCAGCTATCTCACAAGAGGCTAAAAGGGCAGTTAAAACCCGAACGTGTCGTTAGGAAGTTATAACAGGAAATGCTGAAGTACTCAAACAATAGCAGTTAAGGGCAGAAGATGATGAATATCATTTCTACTTTAGACTGCAAGAAAACTCTGAGAACGTAGAAGTATTATGAGAACTAAAACCAGGCCAGGAAAACCGTCACAAGCTTATTTTTGCACAGGGCACCAAGGATTTACAATGACAGCTGGTACAGAATACACCTCCGTACTATGAGATTGAAGAAAGAGAATATAGATGAATATATCAAAAGCTGCATTCTTGGGATTTATGAGGCTCTGGAGGGAGTTGTTTTTATACTTAAATACTAAGCAGTGTTCAAAAATGAGTACAGCTCCAATTTAATGTAATTGGTTGGGAAACAGCCTGGCTGTTCCAGATGGGAAAGCCTTGCAGAATACAACTAATTGTTCATATAGGTCAAATATTTAGCAAAGGAAGGGGTTATGCATCCAAGTGGGAGAAAGAAGGAAAGCGCCAAGACAGACCTACCTATTCTCTCAAGATGCCTTAAGTGCAAGAAATGTTTGGGAAAAGGAATAGTGGAAAGGGTGAAGAAGTCAAAAGGGGGAAGCAACCTCTGAAGTAATGCAGCAGGTTAATATTTATGGCAAAGAAACATAAGTGAAGTTAATCTGTGTTGCTAAACAAACATACCTTAGGAGAGACATGGGAATGAAAGAGGAAAAGAAAAAAAAAGGTGTTCTGACAGCTAAAACGCTGTCGGGGCAGGCAGGACCTGTCAAGTAGCTGATCTAGTTTCAAGTTTCAGAAGAGGTTACCTAACACAACAAGAAATATTTTCAGAGTAGTTGGCTTCTGCATCTCCCCCCACGACAGGAAGCAACAGGGATTTCAAGTCTTTACTCCCAAAAAACATTTGCAAACCAGACATAACACCAGTGTGATAATGCATACAGCTTCTGAAGGAAAAAACTGGGTTCACAAAAAATGAAAGCAAGCTCACAGTATCCATTCTCATCCTCAGTTTATCAGAAACAAGCCACGCAACCAGTAGGCTGCGGTTTAAGGGGTTAACACACAAGATTTTACAATACAGTAGTACTAAAACAACAACCCGTCCCAAGTTTAAAGAGCATGGAAAGCGAGGAGCCTTCCCAGCCTCCTGCCTCACTTCCTGATCCAAGGAACATCTGCACATCTCACCCAGAGATCTGAAATCTGGCCTCTCCCGAGCTGTCTTGGGCTTGACACAGCCTCTGGAAGATTACACATAACATGCATGAAAAAGGGGGTAAAAGAAAGAAATCATCTTAGCTCTTTGCAAAGGAATGGCCGCGCACTGGAAATACCCAGAGGGTGCTGTCAGATTAAAT
>NW_009917372.1:384-6354 GCF_000696875.1 Nestor notabilis | reverse complement strand
CCCCGGTCGCTCCCGGAACATCCCGCTGCGCTCCCCGTCCATCCCAGTATGCCCAGCTGCCCCCTAGAGTGTCCCACTGCCTTGGCCGCACCCCAGTGTGTCCAGGTGGGTCCTGTGGCTCTCCCAGTCCATCCCAGCACCTCCCTGTTCTCCCTTCAGGGACTCCTTGTCTGTGCGAGTGCCTCTCAGTCCAGCCAAGTTATTCCTAATGCATCCTGCTGCCCTTCCCAGTATGTTCTACTACCCCCCAGTGCCTCCTAGTGCATCCTACTGCCTTCCAATAACACCTCCCGGCCCACTATGTCCTCCAGAGCTTGTCCTAAACGTTTCCTTGTGAGTCCTGCTGTCTCCTCCCGGTGCATCCCATTACCTCTTGCTCCATTGCATTGCCTCCTAATATGTCCTGTTGCTCCCTTCCGCTGCTTCCCAGCATGTCCAGGCATTCCCAGTGCCTGGTACCTGCTCCCCGGTTGTCACCTCACTGCCCGGGAATGCCTCAACTGCCCCACAGCTGCACATGGGGCAGCTCCTGCACCACCAACAGCCCTGATTAAATCTCAGTGAGGCCCTGACTGTGGCAGCTCTTCCCTGTCCTGACTGATCCTTCTTGTTCTTCCCAGGCAGACGACTTCATCCGGGCCAATGCCTGCAATAAACTGACCGTCATCGCTGAGCAGATCCGGCACTTGCAGGAGCAGGCTCGGAAGGTGAGGAGGCAGCTGCCAGCAGGCTCGTGCCTCCTGCTTGCGAGGGGAGGGAGATGAGTGTCTGAACTGCCAGACATTGGGAAGAGCTCTGGCCTGGATGTGAGGCGTGGCCAGGAGCCAAGTAGAGCAGGTTCAGTGGGAAAATAAGGAGAGTTTATTGTGTGGTATCAACTGGGGATGGGGAGGGTTGTTTCTAGTGCTTTCCCCAAGTCCTGTGCACATCCTGTGTGTTGAGGTGGAAGAGTGATGTCTCCTCACTAGTCAAAAGCAGCTGAGGTGTCAGGGAGGACAGAGATGACTCAGTTTGGGGACAGGTGACTCCTGTCCCCACAGTGTGTGCTCCTGGGAGGGCTCGGTGCAGTGGGGTGACAATGGGCTGGTTCTGAGCCCCTGGGATGGATGAGCTGTTACCTGACGATGGGCTTGGCTTTTCAGTTTGTCCCAGCTCATTTACTGGAGCAGCTGGCCCCAGCAGCAAGGCCAGCAAGGCTCAGCCGTGCTCTTCAATTCACACTTCACCCTCAGGGGTGAAATCTCGGAGCCTGAGTGGGAAGGGAGCTGCCAGTCGCTGCGACTGGCCCGCTGCCATCAAGGCCACTGTGTCATATAATCGTTAACTGGTGGGGCCAGAGCTGTGGAGCAGTCAGCTGGTGGTGGATGAATCCCTCTTTGTTTGCTGTCCTTTCCCTTGGGGACTGTAGCAGGGAAGCTCCCAGGGTATGGCAGCTGTGTATGGAGACAAGGAATGAGTCCAGCATGACTCCCAGGTCAGGCACAGAGGTGAACTTGGGGCTGTGGTGAAGAGGTCTGTCATGTTTGAAGGTACCTCCACCTCTGTGGAGGGCTGCAGGAGCTCTGGGGTCCAGCTGACAGGGGAAACTTGGAGAAAACTTTCTCTTTAGGAAGCATCTCCTTCCTGGGGCAAGTCAAGATCTGTTGCATGAAGCCACATGAGCAGCATGTCAAGTGCTGCGTGTCAGGCTCTGTCTGAGAAGCAGTTGTGTTGTCATTTTATTTCAGTGGTAGAGATGTTATATTTGGGGTTTTTTAGGTCTTGGATGAAGCTAACAGAGATGCTGATCTGCACCATGTGGCCTGCAACCTTGTGAAGAAGCCAGGAAACGTTTACTACATGTACAGGCGGGAGAGTGGCCAGCGATACTTCTCCATCCTGTCTCCTAAGGTGGGTGCTTACAGCCCCAGAGGAAGCAGGGAGGGGAAAAACCTATGGTTTTGGTGTTTGGGTACTTCTGGACCTCAGACAAGAGCACCAACCTGATGGGGGCATTTGCTGGTCCCTGCTCAGTTGGCATTTGTCCTTGGTCTGAGTTACTCTGCTAGCCACAAAGCCAGATTGTGAAGTTCTCTTGGTGATGGTGGGCAAGAAGACCTTGGTGTGTAGACCTGAATTCTGCCTTTTGGCTCCTGTGGTTCTTTCTCTAGAAGTAAAGAACTGCAGATGTGCCCTGTGCCTTCCCTGACTGCTGTGGCTGCCTGGTACGGTCTCCTCAGGTGCTTCAGCCCAGGGATTGAGTTTGTAGCTTGGTAGAGTGCTCCTGGAGGTATCTTCCTTCCAGGCCACCCATTTTCTTACATGCAGGGTGAAGGTTTCAGAGGAAAGCATCAAGCATGTAGAGGAGCTCCATGCAGGGCAGGGAGATCTTGTGTTCCCAGGCCTTCCTGTGTCAGCAGTGCTATAGCTTGACCTGGTCTTAGTCCTTGGGTCTGTTGAACCTATTTTGAGGTTAGAAATGAGGTTAGAAAATGGGGTGATCAGGTAGCTGGGACTGCTTCAGAGGTGGTAGAGTTATCCAGCATGGGCAGAGGGACAGCACAAGGGAAGCTGAGCAGTGATGTGAATCTCTCCTTTCTCCTCCAGGAGTGGGGGACCAGTCCCCATGAATTTCTCGGTGCCTATAAGCTCCAGCATGACATGTCCTGGACTCCATTGGAGGACTTGGAGAGACGAGATGCTGAAATAAACATCCTGGAGAAGCTGCTGAGCCGTCAGGCAGCGCTGCCCCCATGCACAGAGCCCAACTTCCAGGGCCTGACCAAGTGACACAGGGACCACACAGGACCCCTGGAGCAGAGTCCCTGCATGAGGACACGCAGTGCCTGTGTGCTGCCAAAGGCAGGGCAAGGAAACAGACCAAGGAACAGAGATGCTGATGCTGCCAGTACTTGCTCTGTGCTTTAAAGAGCCTCATTCTGCATTCAGCCTTACTGGATTTTCTAGTAATTGAGTAATTTATTTCTTTGATTATGCCAAGCTGTAGCGAGAGGTGGATAAGATCAGGTGGAGTCAATTCCAAGAAGGCTTGGGGCAAAAAGCAAAAGTGCTTGGGGCAGATGTGATAATGCTCTGAATTATGTCCTGCCAGTCCAGCTCTGGCTTTTGTGGCAGGATGAGTTCAGGGATGGATTTTCTCCATTATTAAAATGTATGTGTATAGGAAGCTCTGTGTCCTGGGAAGAGCCATCAAAACCTTGCACAAAAGGTCTGTTGTGACTGCTGGTCTCTCTCCCAGCTGGTCCAAACCCCTGAGTCTGGAACATGGGGTGACCTGGAGCTCTCTTTTCTGGGAAGAGTGTCCTCTGAAGTGCCATGAAGGCTCCAGGTGCTATTCGGAAGGTGGATGTTTGACAGACCTCACACATTCCCCTTGGATTTGAGTAGGTGAGCAGCCAGAGGGAGACAGAAATGTGTAGGGACACTCAATGCCTCAGTGCCAGAGCAGTGAAGCAAACAAATCAAATCTTGATCTCAAGTGTACCTCTGAGATGGGCCCTGTGTCCTGTCTGCATGGCAAGCATCCCTTTAGCTTTACCAGGGAGACTTGGTGGCGTGTGGAGCTGGTAGCACATCTCTTATGAGGAGGGGCTGAGGGACCTGGGGGGGTTTAGTCTGGAGAAGAGAAGGCTCAGGGGGGACCTTATCACTCCCTACAACTGCCTGACAGGAGGATGGAACTAGGAGGGGGCTGGTCTCTGCTCCCAAGGGACAAGGGATGGGACAAGAGGAAACGGCCTCAAGCTGCACCAGGGTAGTTTGAAAGGGAGCTGAGGAACAATTCCTTGCCCAGAGGGTGCTCAGGCATTGGAACAGGCTGCCCAGGGCAGTGCTGGAGTCACCGTCCCTGGAAGTGTTCCCAAACCATGTAGACGAGACCCTTGGTGACATGGATTAGTGGTGGCCTTGGCAGTGCTGGGGAATGGTTGGACGTGATGATCTTAAAGGTCTTTTCCAACGTAATTGATTCTATGATTCTATTATCTCCAGCCTCTTTATCCACCAAGAACTGGGGAGAGGCAAAGATCAGAGCTGCTGAGGAGGTGTCCTCCCTCTGCCCCGTCACACAGGGCTCCTCCAGGAGCTGCTCTGCGAGGACCTGAGGTGGGCATGTGCTGATGGAGATGTCCAGGTTGGATCCCAGCATGTGACATCAGTTCTGGTTGGTTCCCATGACTTGTTTGCCTCCTCGAGATGACAAGATGATACTGTGCTGCTCAAGGCATTGCATGTGCACGGTGGCCTTAAGCTCCTTCTCTGCTGGAGATGTGTGAGGGTTGGGGACTGCTTGTGGAAGGGAATTATGACTCCACCAAGGGTGGAGGTCATGCTTCTTGGTGGAGCCCAACCGCAAGTGTACTTGTATATCACCTCCACCTGCATTTGTGGTTGGGCTCTCCTGCCTTCCTAGGTGGTAGTGGAGGAACGGTATCCTCTCTTCCCCATGGCATGGCTCTCAATCTCTTCAACTCCTCTGAACATCCTTGTTCCCTCTCTAGCATCCATTTGTTTGTCTCACACAAGGTCCCCAGAGCATCCTGTTCCTCCTGGTCCTTGCCTGCTGCTGGGAAGGGTTCAGGTGTCCCACCAGAGTCCTGCAGAGTTCTCCTGGGTCACTCTCAACTCACACCTCTCCATCTTGATGTCTGAACCTACTGCTTTGGTTTTGGTGCTGCAGTCACTGCCAAGGGGAGGGAGGACCTTTCTGCACCCCTGGTACACCCTGAGAGATGCTGGAGGCTGCTGGAAGCACCAGTTCCCTGTGGGAAGAGCCATTCCCTGCAAGGATCGCAGAGGGATGGGAGGTTTGAGGCAGCTCCCTGGCACCCCAGGAGTGGTTTTGTCCTGGATTTTCTTCTCTCAGCTCTGCTCAGCCCCATTCCAGTGAAGTTGGTCCTGGAATCAATGAGGGACATTTCAATCACCTTTTCCCAGTGCCCTCCCTCATTTGGAGCACAAGGGCAGGTTAAAAGCAATGTCTGATCATTATTATTATTAGGCCAGGGTATAATTAATGCCTTATCGAGTCACAAGTGTCTAATTTGATGGTTCTTTCCCTGCTTGTTTCATCGCCCCAGGTCTTATTTTACTGCATGTCATTAAACGTGAACTTGGAAGAGAGAAAGTTAATTACAGCATGGGCTTTGCCATGGTGCTAATTACAGCAACATCAGAGACCTTCACATGTGCTCATTTACGCTCCTCTGGGAAGAGGGGATCCCTGCCCCAGTTTTACCTGTTTCCCATCATTAAAATCCATGTGCAAAGGGATTGGGGTGATGTTCAGAGACCTCCATAGCTTGTGATTTCATGCACTTGGGCTGTGGTGGGGTTTCACATCGCAAACAAATGCCCCTGACCATCTGTACCTCACTGCCTGTGTCCTGCAGTTCCTCTGGGCACTGGCAAGGCTTTTGCTTGAATTTGGCCCAGAAAAGCAAACCCACCATGGCCACAGCTTTGTATGAGAATACACAGGAGGTAAGGAGCGAACACGGCAGAACCAGAGGCTGCTGCAGCTTCCAGCTGCAGAGGCAAAGCATTTCCTAGATGAGAGGTGAAAAATCGCCCGTCTCCTGCATGGCTTCATTTCCACTCATGATTTCATCTTGAAGAATGATTTTGAAAGTGTTCCTCTCCCTTTGCTCTTCCATGAGCACTCAGGGCTGCAGTGAGCATGGTCTGAAGGCAGCAGCTCACTCCAAAGTCCATGGGGATGGATGGTATTTGCTGAAGGCACAGACGTGCTTCTGGCACCACTGGCTTTGGGCAGAGTAGGTTTTGCTCGTGTACAGATAACGGCCCTTCAGAAGGATGCTGTTAACATCTGATCCGGCCCTGGGTGCCCCAAGACCAGCAAGTTTTTTGTTTCAAGCCAGATTTTGGCTCCTGCTTCTCAAACAATCCTGGAGATTTCTCCCCTGTGCTCTTGTTCCTGAAGATTTTATTTTATTTAGGGTTTTAGGGGGG
>NW_009917372.1:0-353 GCF_000696875.1 Nestor notabilis | reverse complement strand
ACCCTCCATCAGTGCGTGCTGCACCGCAGGGTCATCCCCTGGCCAGGACGAGTCACTCAGCAAGAGGAGTTGTGGCTCTTTGGTCCTTTTCATTGCGGCTTCAGCTCCAGGGAGAAGGAAAAAGGAAGAAAAGAAGTGTGGAATTTGGAAGCAGTGATGCAGGGGTGCACTGTGTGCTGTGAGGGGGGAGACTTTGTGCTCTTAGTGTGGTCCTGCGGGCCTGAGGTGCGTGCGGGGTAGGGGTTCATACAGTCCTGGGGTGCATACATAGGGGTGCAGGTGCGGGATGGGGGGGTCCTGCGTGTCCCGGGGTGCAGGCTGGGGGGGTGCGGTGGCCCCTGGGATGCACGCAA
>NW_009917371.1:0-1113 GCF_000696875.1 Nestor notabilis | reverse complement strand
TCATGACAGCTGTCCTTTCAGATCATGGTGACTCTCACTGCCCATTTCCAGGCAGAAACACATTGAGCTACACTGATGTTTTTCTCATCTGTAAATCACTGCAATGTGCCAATCTGATATCTATGTACCTTCATATAAGGAAATTAATATTTATACATAACATTAGTTTTCTAAAAATTTGCATACTTACAAGTATAATGAAAAAATGAAAATCTTTTTCAGAACATCTTAACATCAAGCTACAATTTTGAGGAGAAACCATTAAGTGTTTAAATTGTTCTTGTCTGTTTGCCTTTTTCTATGATTGTATGTGACACTAAAACAGGAAGGGAAGTTTTCAAATATTTCTCCTGATCAAATTCTTCTTCTACACAGCATGTGCACTATCATTCGTTCATTTACAATTACGTATAATAAAAATGCACAGTACCATTATATATAAAGATGTGAATCCAGGAAGAGTGATTCTACTTGATTACACTGGCAGCCTTCCCATTCTTATATTGAGTCACATACTACTCCCAATGTTAAAAACTGTCAATACATAAAAATTTAGAGGAACAAGATGCTCAGATATTGATAACTGTATTTTACGTGAATTTCATGAATAATTTTAATAACATTAAACAACAAAATATCCCACTACTAAGCCTTCTTTCTTTATGACAATTGATTTTAATTTTTTTATTATTTGTTGATTTGTTTTTCCCCCCCATATAAATTTTGACATTATCTTTAATAGAAGAATTTCTCTTTGTGTCATAGTGATTCAAGTCTTTCTGAAAATAAGCTCGTATTCTAGGCAAAGCTTTTAAATGGTTTGCAAAATTCATAGAAGATGGTGCTATGGCCTTGCACTGAAAACAAAACTGTAATGGAAACATTCTGTTTTCCTGCAATGACTTTTAGTAGAGAAGTTTTAGAAATATTTTGAAACTTTGAAGAAGAGAAAAATCAAGGATTCTGAATTGAGGGCATCTGTTCTGACACAATTCTACTGCAAGAAAATATTCAAAATGCTTTATTTTCAGTCCAGTGTGAAAAAAAAAATTAAATCAAAGCTGTTGTGTGGAAGAAGTGACATACCCCAAAAAGCTCAAAGAAGTTTGCTGA
>NW_009917370.1:28074-34949 GCF_000696875.1 Nestor notabilis | reverse complement strand
ACCGCTGCCTTCGCTGCCCTTTGACACCAGCGTGCGTGCGGCTGTGCTGTCCCCGCAGATAAACTGCGCTTTCAGGTGCGCTTGAGAGCTCTGCTGCCTTCGGATAAGTCGTGTCACAGCGGAAGATGCGATATAACTGAATTTAAAGTCATTTTCCACGCAGTATCTGATCTTTCTGGTTGCCAACCCGGTTGGTAACGGACCAGTACGGTGATTCCTCTATCTGACATCCCCAAGATGACTTGCTATCAAAAACCTGATTAAACTACCCAAAGAAAATCTCTGCTGTTACCTCCTTTTCCAGCCCTGTCCCTTTCCTCAACTTCTAGAGCACCACATCAGAGTGGAGTTTCACAGCATAAACTGTGCTGTGGAAGGCAGATAACAGCTTATTCACTGGTCTTGGGGGTCTTGGTTTTGTTGGCCGTGGTAACTTTTTATGATGCTAAAATGATTATATGTGAAATTACAACTTGAAGCGATCACGTTTAGATCCTGCTTGAGAAACTGCAAGTCCACCCCTAAGAGCAGGCTTCAGGCTCTCCCTTGTGTCATGTTTTCGGCTGTAACCATGGCTGGGGCAGTGGGGTTGGACAAAGGTTTCTTTCCTCACCGTTGCTGTCAGCACCCACCCAGGCACAGCACAGCGTGTTTCCACTTACTGCAAGAGCTGCTCAGCTGGGGTGTTGCTTCTGTTTCCTGTTGTTCCATGAAGGGATTTAAACCTGTCTTTAAAAGCCTGATATCCTCTCTTATCTAAGGCTTCACAGGCTTTGGAAGTAAGCGCTGTTCTGGCTGCTTCAGAAGTGAAACGATGAATTTTTAGCTAGAAAAATGCAGGTTGAGAGTACAAGAATAAAATTCCTCTTGTTCAGACTACAAAAGAAGTAAGTGTGAGCTTGCTCGCTAGTCCTCACTGTCAGCGATGTTCCATTCAGGAGGCTGGCTCAAGGTGTTGCCAAAGGGTGGGAATTCCACATCCCTATGGTCAGAAGTGGTCTCCTGTAAGCAAACCCCTCTCTTTGATCTATAGAATGGCTTATAGGGCTCCATGTGAGTTACCGAATGACACGCTGCTGAGGAAATAATGTTAGCCAGGGTTACTGGAGACCTTTTAAAGCGATAGCCCTCTGCTGTGGATGTGATGCTGGAAAATTAGCTTTCTTACCTTTAAGGAGCCATCAGGAAGTTGGTGATATCTGTAAAAACAGTTGGTGTCAAACTTGTGTCCAGCAGCACTTTACATTTAAAGCTTCTGCCTGCTTGTAACTGATTATTTTCAAGGCAACCCTTGAAATAACCATCAAATAGTACCCTTGTCTTCACTGTGGCTTGTGAACAGTGATTGCCAGAGTTCTCATTGTGCTGCTTTTATGGCATTTTTAGCATGAGCCTGAGAGTTTGAGTCTGTGTGCACTGAAGAGCCTCAGCTCTCCCCTTAGCTTGGTGTAGCTCTGACTTGGATGTGTTAGCAGCGCAACTCTTGGTAAGTGCAGAGCCACTGTGGCTTTATAATGGTTTGATTCGTCGCTGCTGGGAATTATGTGGTTACTTTTCCTGTATGATAAGGCCAGATTTAATATCTTTATTCAAACATTACCAGTGTGCCTTTACAATTAGGTGTCCATTTTTAACTCGTTTTAAAAGGCTTTTCCTTCAGGCACTGCCAGCTGATACAGAGGCTGCTCTGGGTGTATTTGGATAGCTCTGTTTCCAACACCTCTTTCCTCCTGGTGATGCAAATTTAACCTATGTGAATGCCACTTCAGCTGTGTCTGCAGAGTAATCCTGTTCAATTTAATCTTTTGAATCTTACCCCTTAAAGTCTTTTCTGTAACGTACAAAGATTGTTTTATCCGTAAGTTTTTTAGATGGAAGAGGTTAATACACCCAAAGGCTCTGAAGTTATTCTCACCTCAGTAACCTGAGCACTTCTCTTACATCACACTGTTTGCCCTGATTTGCAGGTTACTTGAGTCGATGGTTTTTCTAAGCCCCACAGAGGCTTTTCTCGATCGCTGTTTTGCTCAAGCAATAAATAAATCTGCTGACGTGTGTGTTCTGTGTTTGCTTATTCTTGACCTTTGATTTTTAGCAGTGCAAGGGACAGTTTCAGTGGTGATGATGTGTAACTCGGCGTTTAAGCATGGCCAAGTGTATTTCAGTTGTATTCTTAAAACCTGTGCCTGTTGCAGCTGATCGGTTGTTCAGGGTAACATAGGATGTGGATAAGGGTTTTGGGGTTCACTGTGGAGAAACCAAGACTCCTGGAGCTTTGTCATCTGAACAGATTTGGTTCCAGGGCAAGCAAATGCCATTAAAATATTCTTTCCTCCTCTTTCCATTCTATCTTTCCCTGACGTGCCTGTTGTTGCATAGTGGAGAAATTCAGTTCATTGTCATGAGTGTAACTGCTCAGACAGGCGCCTGGGTTTTGATCTGGTCCTGACCCATGTTTTGACTACCATGTGCTGTGCTCCAAGGTCAGAGCTGCCCTCAAGTCATCTTGTGATGCTCCCAGGCACTGCTGCAGCATCAGGAGTGTGGCCAGACAGCCTGCAGCCGTGTGGATGCTTCTGCCAGCTGCATTTAGCAATGCACTCTAGTTTCTCTGGGGTAGCTGGGCTCCAGCATCCCCTGATGTTAGCAGGTTATGCGCTCCAGTAGGAACTGGTTGGCTGAATGCTTCTGAGGATGTTGCCCTTTAGTCTTTCGAGAGGTTCTTATCCTAGACACTAATTCACTGTGTCAAACTGGTGCTTTTGGTGTGATTATCCTCATTTTAGATAACGAGGAAATTCGGATGAAAGCTTAGGAATGAATTGCTCATGGCTGTGCAGTGAACCTGGTGGTGGCTTTATTCTTGTGCCCCAAAGCATCACGTTGGCCGTAGTGACTTGTTCTCCTGGGCACTCCAGGAGTGGCTATAGTCATCCTGGCTGCTCTCAGCTCAACCTTCTCTTCCTGAATCTAAGTTGAAGGAATTTGGTGGAAACACAGTGTTCTGGAGCCCTTCTTAAACATAACCTTAGCATTTAAGGTTTAAATTGTGGCAGCCTGTGCAGGACAGTACAGGTCTCTGAATGGCGATTCCAGTACTCTGTGCTAAGTACTTGTTTCCCATTACAAGCCAAGCAGACAGATTTTGTGCAGACAATAGGGATTTATTTGGTATCAGACGTCTTGGGTTCTACTTCACAAAACTTCTTCACCTCTCATCTCCCCTGCTTCAAACCCCAGCAGCTCCCAAGGGTGGCCCTCTCCCAGTTGGAAAGCTTATGTGAAGGCCCCATTTGAACTCTTCCGGGGCACACCACACACCTCCACCAAACTGTTCTTATGATAGAATTATTTTGCCTTTTGCAAAGATTTCTGTCCACAGAAGTCTTTCCAGGGGGAGGAAAAGGTCTTTGCTGTTGGATCACAAGGTCTGGGTTCTGTTTTCCGTTTCTGCACTGGTTGTTTTAATGCATTGTGGGGTCATTTAACTGGTCCATGATACAGTTTACCAAAGCAAAATTGGGTTTGGTTTTTAACTCGGGACTTTGAATTACTTTTGTTACCTATAAATGCCTTATAATATTTAATGTGCTGTTCTAAATGCCTTGTGTTTTCTGTTTATTTCAGACTATAGGATTCAGCTATGTCCTTCATATTTAATTGGATTTACAGTGGTTTCAGTAGCGTATTACAGTTTTTAGGTAAGTTTTTACTGTTTGGTTTATTTGGTTTGATATATTTCTGCTATTTTTGTATAAAATGTCTGTTCACCTCCCTTATCTTCAAACAGAGCCGCTGGTTAAATAATAATATTTGGTTTGGTGTCTATACAGCAACATTCAAACAGAAGTTTCACTTCTCAGTACTGAGTATTTCCAGAGCGTGCACTTGCTCAATCTTACATTAATCCTTTAACCTTGTGAAAAAATTACATTTACTTTCATGAGCATAATAGGTTTAATTTTTATAGTCATACTACAGTTGAGCTGGTGTAATTCAGATGATTCTTACTGAGTTTCTCCTGGTTTTCCTCCTTTGCAAAGACCTGATCTCAGTTATTTTAATTCACCTCTTTTGTACATGAGGATGTCACTTCAGAAGCCAAATATGAGACTGACTACAAAATGTAAGTGCTGGGTATTGAAGCCCTTCATGTTTAGTGGTGCTTTACTCTGTGACTGGTGCCACTGAAATCAGTGTGAATCTTCACTGGCATCTGCTAAGGTGAAATAATAGCTTGTGCAAAACAGGAGAAAGAAGGGCAAAACCAACCCCAGCACCATTCCAACCAGGAAGAAAAAGAATGTTGGGATATTGAAGAAAATGAATGGAAGTTGCAGACAACTTAGGTAAAAGGCAGAAGTTACGAGTTCAAAGGGTTTGACTGAAGTGGATAGAAAGCACAGGAGGCGAAGGCATCGCGGCGAGCTGTGCCGCCTGCCTTTTATCAGTGGGAAGTTTCAACTTTGCTGCATGTTAGACCCTTGGCCTGCTATTGAAATAGTAGCCAGTGAAATTTTAACTAAGTCGACTAATCCTTCTTATCTCCTCTTCCTTACCCAAGCAGTGATTGCTGCACACTTGGCCATTCCTAGGCAAGCAAAGTCTTAATTCTGGTGAAAGATACTGCAGCTTGAAGTAGGAAGGAGAATTACTTTCCATGTGTCCTTCTTGTTTTGGAGGAACTGCTTTCTCTTTGCATTCTTATTTACATTTACAGTTGAAGAAGGCTGATTATAACATTTGGGAAACTCCCTGCAGTTCCCTGTGCTGTCCTGTCCTGTCAGCAGGCTGATAAGATCACTTCTTGAAGTACATCTTTGCACACATATACTTTTAGAATGCATAAATAATCCTTTTTAATATATATACATAAACTCTGGTCTTGGTGCAGCTAATAACTGAAGTATTGCTGCTTGTTCATACTGTGTTTGAAGGAAAGACACTTGGGAATACGAAATGTTTCAGAGAAAGCAGCAGCACCTGATTTGGGAGCAGAGGCTCCTGGATATCCAGGTTGAGAGTGGCAAAAATATTACTGTTTTACTATGGTTTAGTAGAATTTTGTTTCATAAGCTAAGTGAACTGGAGCTTCTCACTGTGGCATAAAGTAATATATGAGAATGTTTCCCTGCTCCTCCTTTCTCTGTAAATATTAGTAACTTTCTCCTCCACTCTGTAGTTTAATACATATTTGGGTATGTGAAAAGATGAGTTTGGAACGCAAGAGTTATAGTATTTGAAAGAACTGTGAGGACACTCTTCAGTACCTGTAGTAATACAGCTCCTAAATGGAATAAGATGAGGAATATGAAAGAATATTCATTCCTGCAAGTCACAAAACATCTCCCGCTGGAATGTGATCCCAGGGATGAGCTTGAAGGCAGAGGGAGAGGTGAGCAAACAGCAGCAGTGTAAAGATCAGCCAGGCAGAGGCATGTCTACCACATGTGGCATCAGCAGGGCTGTGTCTGAGCAGCTGCCTGTGCAATAGCATCTCTTAAAACCCCACCAGGTAAAACATGTTTGAGGATAACACATTAAATAAGAAGAAGAAATGAGGGCTTCAGAAACTGATGTTGCTGCTCTGCCCACTGCCCTCCTGGTGTAGGGAGACCCAGGGGGGCTGTTAACATGCCTTTTGACAGCTACCAGGGACTGTGGTGATGGGACACTTGAGCTTGAGCAATGAAATGTGACTCTGTGCTTCGCAGTGTCTCTGTATCATCACAGTGGTGGTAAAAGAAACTTTCCAGCCTATTGCAAAACACTGTAATACTATGACTATAGTAAAAGATTCCAGTGATGTAAAAGCCTCCCACATTCTAATATTTAGCTGTGCATTGTGATTCTTTGTACACAGAAAGAAGAGAGAATTCTGTTAGGAGCACAGCTCAGGTTTGCTTTTAAGGAAATGTAACTGCAGCATGTGCGTAATAGGTATTTCCTCACCCACTGTTGTGCCTTCTTCAGAAGGCTCTTGGGGTGGTTCCTAAGGGGGTGTGTAGGATCCACCGATCTTGGAAGAGAGAATAAGGGAAGATTTTCTGCTTTAAAAAGGCAAAGTTAAGACACTTCTTTACTTTAGTATTTCAGTACAGAACATGGTATTTAAGAAATGTAATTTGTCTTTCCAAGGTTTTACTTGGAATGTCCATCAGTTTGAAGCAGCGAAAAATAATCCTGGCATAGGATGTAGTGTTGACAAATTATAAGAGAATTGCCCTTTAATAATGTCAGACTTCAGGAAAATACGATGCTTGTGGTTTAGATGTCCTTCCTCTCCTTCACAGCAACTCTTGCATTTACTGGGGTTACAAGGAGGCCAAACAAAAAGAGTGAAAAGTCATTTTTATGAAGATGACAAGCAGTGAAAATAAAATCTCTTATTGCAGTTACGAAAGCATTATCACATGCCAGCAAGTGTGTCAGAAGTGCCCTGATGATGCCATTGTGGTCATAGCCACACAAGTTAGCCGGGGGTATGGGTGAATATTTGACAAGGATACTTTGTGTCAAAATAATAATGAACCAATATAAGAATTCATACATATACTAATTATGATGATTACCATTGAAACCAGTTTCTCTGTAATACCCTGATTGAGGCCTGGACTCTTATTTTTGCCTCCAACAAGGTTTCTGTCATAATTGAAGGTAGCTGAACAAAACCTCCTCTGTTCAGGTCCAGAAGGGTCCACATTTCAGAGCCCACTGTTGGGGCTGTACCTGTGTGCTCCCTCTCCACCATCTGTGAGCAAAACACTCCTTTTTGCTGGGGCAGCAGAAGCTACACTGCCAAAATTTGGTCCTGTTCTGCTCTGGTTTTCCTAAGGACATGTAAGTGCGTTTGCACAAGTGACACATTTACATCA
>NW_009917370.1:8814-28043 GCF_000696875.1 Nestor notabilis | reverse complement strand
TCCTGCTGAGTATCCCATGAGGAGCATGTGTACACATAGTGCAGCAGGCACATGAGCAAGTGTGAATGTAGTTTGTATGACTAGGAGAACGTGGATAAAGGGCATTGATAAAGCACACAGTGGACCTTGGCTGGTCTGGATTTTGTACTGTCACTGTGACACTTTGTTCCTGGGAGTAAAATCATCTCTAGTGCTAGAAATGAACTCCCTCCAGTTTAACTGATTAGTCACTGGGTGTTTCTGTGTTCTAGGACTGTACAAGAAAACAGGCAAACTAGTGTTCCTTGGACTGGACAATGCTGGAAAAACTACACTGCTGCACATGCTCAAAGATGACAGACTGGGACAGCATGTCCCCACGTTACACCCCAGTAAGTCAATCATATCACTGGTTCCACAGCCAGCCAGTATTTGTAGTGTTGCAGGAAAAGCGGGATCTGATTATGCCCCATAAGACCAAGTGTAAGTGGGGAGAAACAAAGGGATTTCTGGGATCTGTAGATAGTTTAAGTCATATTCAAAGAAAGGGGGGTGTGATAGTTCACTGTGGCATACTTAAAATAAAGATAAGTAACAGGCAGAATGATGGACCTGAGAGTTGAGATTACAGAAGCTGTGGGAAATTGGGGCTTGTAGTGTTTGTGAGCAGCTTCTCTGTGTAGCTGGAAAACTAGCATCGAGGTCATTTATGTACCCTGGTTGGATTTTTATTGGCTCAGAAGTTGCTGTGTAATTGTTATCCTGGCATTCTCGCAAGAGGAAAAGGTCAGCGCAGGTTAAAAACATGGATTGGTGATGTTCAGTAAGGAGGTGATAACTGGGAAAGGATGTGAGGAGTAGAAACCTTGAACAGTATTGCTCATGAAACGCCACCCTTGTGGCAAACCAGATGCCAGAGCCAACTGTTGTTTGTGTAATGTGTAGGGATAAATTATGTACAAATATTCTCTCCTATTAGCATTGTAGATGTTTCACATGTGGTTTAATGGTTAATAATGTTTTGTTGTTACACAAATGCATCACTGAGTTTGAGAGAAAATATATTGCTCTGATCTGCTTCTTGAATAACAAAATGCTGGAAAGAACCAAGAGAGGAAGTAAAATCTACCTGCTAGAGGGTTAGACTGCTCAATCCACAGCATAATCCTCTCAGAAATATCTCTGTGTTTCTAGCCTCAGAAGAGCTGACAATTGCTGGCATGACTTTCACTACCTTCGATCTGGGTGGACATGCTCAAGGTAAGAGAATACATTGATTCACTTCACTGAATTGAGTTAGAGCTGTCTACAGTCAGCTCGTTTCACATCAGAAATATGACCATGCTGCAGGAATTGACTTCCCACACTCTTTAATAGCATGGAAAACCTTCACTGCTCTTTTGTCTGTCTCGCCACTTATCACAAATCCCAAATACAATTTGGCAAGAGCTGCAATTTTTGATTGATACTTGTATTTTGAAGAGGATGCTGTACTTTATGTGACTTACATTTACCTCTGAGCTTTATGCTTCAAATTTAGCTTTGCTGACATAATTCTTGGAGAAACATGAAAAGCTTCAGTACATCAGAGGGCGCATGGGACAGGGTGGTGATAACTGTGGAGGGAATGATACTTCTGGTCCATTATTTCAAGCTCTGTAAAACATGAAATTGCATCCAGAAGACTGGCAGCATAAGCCAAGACTTCAAAAAAGCCCTGTTGCTACTTAATTCCTGGTGTGCATCACGCGCAATTTTGGGATAACTTCCTTTTGTTTTTCATTTGCATCTTCCTGTAGCTCGCAGAGTGTGGAAAAACTATCTGCCTGCAATCAATGGCATCGTGTTCTTGGTGGACTGTGCAGATCATGAAAGGTTGCTTGAATCAAAAGAAGAACTTGATGTAAGTTTAAGGTTTTGGAACTTCTGGGAGTTTGAACTGAGTTCTTAGTACCCAGCAGAGGTCTGCTGCCACCTGGACATAAGTAGTAGTGATTTGACCTGTAGTCTAAATTAATCTCTCCTTATTTCTCCTTTCCTTTGTAGTCACTAATGACAGATGAAACTATTGCAAATGTGCCTATCCTAATTCTTGGTAACAAGATTGACAGACCTGAAGCCATCAGTGAAGAGAGGTTACGAGAGATGTTTGGTCTCTATGGCCAGACAACAGGAAAGGTAATGCTCCTTTTTTTCTTTGTGGTTTTGTGTTTGTGGGGGTTTTTTGTTAAGGAGTGAGTTGTCTTGTGTTTGTGTTGACTCCAGGTCACTCCAACTACACAAAATACATGGGTTTTGATTTGCAAAGTACTTGGTATCTAATGACCATTTCTACTACAACTTTTTTTACATCATATTCAATGCCACGTTTTTTCAGAAAGAGCTTATTTGTACTTAAGATAATTTTTAATACTTCAGCTTTCCTATGCAGTATTTTCAAATGATGAGCAAGTTTTCAGAGGCTATAGTTCTAGTGAGAGCTGTATGAGAAAACCAGGTAGAGTCTTCCAGTAAGTGACTTTTCTCATTTGAAATGCAGACTTAGTACAGTTAAGTAATTTGTTACTTGATATGTTTATCTAAAGCTTAGAAATAGTTTTACACCGTTGTAGAAGTCTGAGTTTTGAGAGGAAAAAAGATCCTCCTGTTATCTGTAACAAGAAGGCAGATTTGTATTGCAGATCTCTGTGATACTGCAACTCTTCTTAATTTAACTACAGTGTACTGCTTTGTAGGAGACATTTGGATACAGGGCACTAGAAACAAGTTGCTCTGTCCTTTGCCCTTGGAAAGACATGTCCCTGCAGCTGACAGAGCTGTTCCAGTGTGGCTCCTGTCCCAGCTCCCGTTAGGTGACTGGCAGGGTGGCTCTGCTGAGGAGGGCACAGGTCCTGTAATTCCTCTTTGCTTATTCACTCTTAGATGCTTCCCTTAAAGCTCAGAGACAGTCAGAGTTTAGGTTGAGCAGGAACAAATTTTCACCTTGTTTTCTGTGTGAAAGACAAGAAGTTAGTTTTAGAATAGGTGTAATGGGCTATAAACAGTAACTACTGACTTACTCTTTTTTATCTTGCCCTGCTTTTTACAACACTGCACATAGTCTATGAAGAATACCACTGTGAATCTCCAGTTGAGCAACAGCTTTATCTCACTGTGCTGATCTTAGCAAGCAAGCAAACTAGCACTCTTGCTATGGTCAGTTCTACAATTGGTAGCAAATGCTCTTTTTATCTGTTTGGAAAGCTGCTAGGAACAGAGCAGGGAACTGCAACTGAAAACCAAGCACTCAAACCCTCTGTGCACATGCTTGCTGTTGTGTTCTGGTTTCATGTACTTCACCCTCTCCAGATCATACAATCAAAGAATGGTTTGGGTTGGAAGGGACCTTAAAGCTCCTCCAGCTCCAACCCCTGCCCCGGGCAGGGACACGTTCCACTATGTCAGGTTGCTCCAAGCCCCTGTGTCCAACCTGCCCTTGAACACTGCCAGGGATGGGGCAGCCACAGCTTCTCTGGGCACCCTGTGCCAGCGCCTCAGCACCCTCACAGGGAAGAGCTTCTGCCTCAGAGCTCATCTCAGTCTCCCCTCTGGCAGGTTAAAGCCATTCCCCTTGTCCTGTCCCTACATCCCTTGTCCAAAGCCCCTCTCCAGGTTTCCTGGAGCCCCTTGAGGCACTGGAGCTGCTCTAAGGTCTCCCCTTCAGGAGCCTTCTCTTCTCCAGGCTGAGTTTTGTAGCAGTGCTGTAAGCTGGACCACTCCTGTCTCCTGCAGGGCAGTATACCATTGAAAGAGCTGAACGCCAGGCCGCTAGAAGTGTTTATGTGCAGCGTGCTCAAGAGGCAAGGCTACGGAGAAGGCTTCCGCTGGATGGCACAGTACATTGAATAATGCCAAAATCCCATCAGTACCTTCTGTCCCCTGTCTGAATATTAAGTCTGCTCCTTATTTGATCACTCAGTGTACGTAACTTGAATTCTTTTGACTGTTTAGTTATTAAAAATACACATTTTTAGCTAATTATATCAGGTATGCTAAATTGTAAGTGTGAGGATTGAGGAATTACTTCAAGCAGGTTTGGAAGTACCACAACCTGTGAGCTTTCTAATCCCATGCAACGTTCTTTTGCAGCTTTTAATTTAACAAGTCTCCAGCACCGTTTTTGGTCAGAGCAACTTTCCAGTACAGTATGTTTGAATGCACTTTTTAACAGCTTAAAAAACTACAAACATGTGAGAAATATTTAAATGCTTATGTTTAAATTTTTTTATGTACTTTTTGGAAACTGGTTTTATAACTTTAAAGTATATAACCATCTTTCAAGGAATAATAAATAGCTGATGGAGAATTGCATGATGCCTTACGGTTTTCAATAATACACTTTCTTATGCAACGTCATGCAATAAATGTAAATCCAGTTTTTGGCAACTTTAATGGAAAATGTTTCATTTTAATGTGTCTTAACTAGTGAGGCTGCCTGATGACCCGAATATGTGGGATATTTTCCTGAAACACAGGAGGCCACAAAGTAGTTTCATTGTATGTTAGAGTAAGGTGGCTTTTTCAGACTATTAAATTGCATTTAGTTTAGGATGTTGCATTAGTAAAAGAGAAAAATCTAATCTGATGCCCTTATAACCACCACCTTTAAAACGTACCAATAGTATCAGTCAGCTGTGCCAATGTGAATCTTGAACTAATGTCAGAAGTGGTCTTACTCTACTGGTCTCTTGAATTAAACCCCTGAAGCAACACAAGAAATACAGGGGTGTTTCTGAAGAAATTAAGAATTCCATTGCACTAAATATTCTGTTCCCAGTTGAATCAGATGTGGGGTCTGCCAGAAGGTTTGCTTGTGAAGCCGCCAGGAACAAATTAAACGTGACCATTGCTGCTTGTAAAAAGGAATTAGCCCACACCCAATTGGCCAGTTTGGTTTTTGGTGGTTTGAACTGGGACGAGCTGGGCTGTTTTTTGGGTGTTTCCCCTCAAACCCAGCCGCTGTGGCTACTGACTGCCCACGTGGCTTATTTCCGGGGTACAGTTTGGTTCTCTGCAGCCCTTGTTTCCAGACTCCCAACTGGTTTTCCCTGTCTTTGAGTGCGTCAGTTCCCCGAGGAGAAAGCAGCTTATTTTCGAAGAAAGGGCATTGAAGCACATGTGTCTGTCAGCATCTTGGTGCTGGCTGTCGCTGCCATGGAGCTGTGGTTGGTGCTTCCCTGGGCTGGGGAGGTTTTACTCTAATCTGTTGAAGGGAGGTAGGGTTTCAGCCCTGGAGTCACCATCTCGCTGTGATGGGCTCGAGTTCTGCTGTGTAGCTCATTTTCCCCTTGTACAAGTGTGTTTAACTGAATCCCTTTTACTCGCTGTTGTAAGTCTTCTCCAAAATACTTTGGGCCTTATGTTTCCAGTATCCATGGCAGCAAATATATTTGTCTGGTTTGATTTCATAAATAACTTCCTTGACCTGCTGGGCTTCAGTGTCAGATTGAAAGCCTATAGACTCCTAGCACATAAATGAGACTTACTCCTTGCCCAGATCTGAACTTGTATGATTGAATATTGATGATCAGTTCCCCACAGTCCTAGACTGTGCATCTGAATGAGATGAATAATTCAGAACCTAACTAATGTAAATTGTAACTGAAGCTTATTACTGCACAATCATATGCAAAGTGTTAAGCCTAGTTTGTGCATGGTGAAGTTCAGAGTGACAGATATCTGATAGCTTTTCCAAATCATAGAATCATATGACCAGCATAAGAGGATTCTGCATTTAAACTAGTGCTCAGCTGCAATGTCTCTTGCATATATCAAAACTGGAGGTAAGAAATGGCCTCTCACCAGTGTGGGGACAGTATGGGAGTCTCTACTACCTAGAGCTGTCACACAGGGGACAGGCCTCTTGTTTTCCCCTCTAGCTTTTTCTGATGGTGGTTATAATGCAGAGAACAGCAGCTAAATCAGTAGATGGTGTAAATATTAAGAGTACTACTTGCAGAGTCACATTGTGGTGGTGTGATGGTGGGAGACTTGGGACTGCGTTGCCTGTGCTTGATGGAAATGAAGCTGGAGGTGGAGGTGTTCTGCTGCAGACCACGTCCACAGGCTGAGCCATCGCGTGGGCATGGAGGGGTCCTCATCACCTTCTCTTCCATCCAACTGTGAATAGCATTAGCAGTTAGGAAAGGGATCATAGTATTAAGAAAAGAGAAGGGAGGTGATAGTGCTTCGAAAGTGTGTGTTAAGAGTAATTCTTAGTATTATGGGAATACTCCAATTTTCATGTTTCCTCCTGTAGGATGCTAGTTTAAACGTGGTTGTAATAAGGGCATGACAAACTCTCGACCTTGTGTTTATCCACCTGGCTATTGTAATGGTTCCCGTTGTGGGAGCAGCTGATCAACGCTCAGTTAAATACACAAACAATCTTGCTCTGTTTCATTTCATTCAGTAGAGGAAGTTTACATTCTGCTGTGCACATGAATGTGAATGGGTGTTGTGTGTCTTTGTGTGAAGACTTCATTAATAGACAAACACAATGATGAGAGTTCTGTTGGTGGTTTTCATTCCCATAACCCCCCACATCTCCCCCTTCATTTATTTGTGGAGGTTGCTTACTCCTGTGATTGTGACCAGTCTTAACTTAACAAAAGCAACATTCACGTTTGGGTCCTACTGCTATGATTTCTTTTTCCCCACTCTGGACTATGCAGATTTCAATTACACATCACTTGAAGGAATGTGAAAAAGGAAACCCATTAATAAAGATGTTATTTATGAAGTGTCTTGTTTTGGTCTTATGTTGTAGCAGTTCTTTAAGAGAAATTAATTCAGGTTTGTAAGATACTAGTAACCACTTCTGATGAAGTGGCCTGTATTTCACTGCGGTGACCCCATACACTAGCATCTGTGGGTTGAATAAGATTTATTCTGCTTGGATTTAATTAAACTTGGGGTTTAGTACATATTGTGTAACTGAGAGGCATTGCTGTACTTCAGTCTTGAATATTTCAGCAACAGTAGTTGGCATCAAGGCTGAGAAGGATCTTGGAGCTTTCTCATTTATCCTAAGGCCAGATCAAGATTCTTGCATTAATATTCCTGTATTCAGTGCTCAGGTGCTGTCTGATGTGCCAAGGATGACCTGTGGCGTTCACTGGAATACACCACCTGCATGCCTGTGAGCTTTGTTGTAGTCTAATAATGACTTGAATGACAAATAGAACACTTGGCATCCACTCATTTCTCACTAAGGTTGGAAAATGATGGTGGTGGTCTCTAATCCCACTGAATTCACCGGTCTGCTTGAAGTCGAATTGTTCTGTTTGTACTGTCAGGGCAGGTGGTGGTTACCAGCCAAAGTCCAGTATTGACTACAACATGCTCTGATTTAGTGCAGGTGATGTAACTGTTAATTATGGATGTAGGAGTTACATCAAAACCAGCCTCATCAACTGGCTGTCAGTGGGGAAATGTAACTTCTTTGCACTTAGATAAACCACTCTTTGCCCTACTATCTCAGTGTGGACCTAAATGTTTTGTGTCTTGAAATGTGAGTGCTATAAATGTTTGAAAGCCTAATTTATGTAATAAACTGCACAAGAAAAGCTAAAGATGAAAGTGGTCTTAAACATATTCTTAACAGGCTGTGTGTTATTATGTGTTATCCCATGATGTTTTGAACAGGTAGTTCTTGTCAGATCACCAAATCCAGGAGAGAAGTCTACATGGTCTAGTGCATGATCTGCTGGTGAGTTTGGGCTCTTCAGCTGGGTATAATAATAATTCAGCCCCTTCTTTGCCAGTGTTCCTGTTCATGTGTGTGTGGAAGCAAATCCTCTGCTTGGAAAACTCTTTGAAGGTGGTAAAAACGGATGTTTCCTTTGTTGCAATTTTAAAATGCAGTGGAAGGATCTGATCTGACAAGCAAATGGTGCTGCCTCAGGATCCAGCTGCCCTCTGGGGTCTGCAGTGTGTGGAGCGGGGATTGCCACTGAGTTTAAGTGCTTATCAAACTGAGTCTACTCAATGCTGTTGGACATAGCCCATGGGAAAGAGTATTAACCTACTGTGATGGAGAACTGCTTTAAATCCTAACTAGAGCTGCTTTTACATTTTTCAAATGATTTCTTAGTTGAGTGCTTTTGAGCTAGAATTAGCAATGTGTTTGGTGAGCAGTTATGGTAAAATACTAATTAAGAGAACATACCCTTGTTTTTCTCATGACCCCATTCCTCATGGCATGTGTCCCATCACAGTAAGAACCTGATAATGATATTTTAGAGCCTTTGGTGCTTTTCTTTCCAGGATCTCAAAGCTTTCAACCTGCTAATCCTGCTTAAGCATCCTTGTGGGGCAGAGGGCTCTCAACCTGTGAGGAGGGTGAGGTCTGGAGGGTTTAGGTCACTCTTGGTCACTACCTGCATAAGAAGAGCTCTTAGAGTAACCACCAGCAACATGGAATGAAGCAATGCCTCCCTTTACCTGGGACCGTGTCCTGTAGTGATGACAGGAACCTGCATCACATGCAAGCTACTGAAGGTACTGCACAAACCATGTGTAAATCAGTGGTATTTTGGGTCACCTCCTCTGCATTCTTAGCAAAAAAAGCTGCTCTAAGTGTGTACCATTCACTGTCAGCTGTGTTGCACCCAACTATGACAATATTTAGTAGATAACAAGTTAAAAGAGCAACACAAAAACTTGCAATGTGTGGAGTGGGTGCAAAGCTTGGATCTACTTGTAATTTCTGATACTCTTTCCTGAACTTGCAATGTAAATAAATGCTATCCTTGTAAAAGGAGGATTTAAAGGCATGTATTAGTATTGCATCATTTTGCCAAAGGCAAATAAGCATTTACATTGTTTAGTTAGAATTTCTTAGCTGGAGCAAACCCCTGGCAGTAGGTTGTGGTGGAGATGGGCTGTTGGAGACCTGATCTTAGCAATTTGATGATACTTGAATACCTGAACCCAGGAGCAGACACAGCAGCTTTGTGGACATGGGGTGCACTGTGACAAGCTGCTGCCTGGCATGATGCTTGCAGTGGTTTGTGCAGAGTGAGAAGCTGAGCTAAGGTGGGTGCCCTGTTGAGAGGATCTGAAGTAGCTCAGGTTCTGGAGCACAGGGTTTCTGAGTGAAGGAAGCTGCTCCCCAGTGAGAACGTGGCTCTTATGAGGAAGGTTCAGTTTGGTTTAAGTTAAAATCTTTGTTAGAGGTCTGAAAATCTTTGTGGCAGCAGGAAATGGGGCACTGAGCAGGCTGGAGAGGGATCAGTGCTCGGGGCTGTGGTTGGGGGCTGCCTCGTGGGTTGTGTGAGCATCCCTAGGAAGTACTTGACCAAGTTCCTTGCTATATGGTGGAAGAAGGAAAGCATTAACTGGCTTGAAAGATGTTCTCTTGCCAGCAAGGTAAGAGGGAGAACAATGACAAACAGGGCTCCCAGTGCTGCTGTGCCACAGCTTGTTTGTGGGCTGACCCCAGGGCTGGTGTTGGGAAACACTGGTGCTTGTGAAAGCAAAGAGGAGAGAGAGAGACTGGTGATAGGAGCTGTATTTCAATCAGTCTGTGCATGCTCTGGTCATGCCGGCATTTGTCAGGTTATGTGGAAATCCATCCTGTGTCCTACAGTTAAGCTGAGCTTTGCTAAGCCCCTGGGAAGTGCTGCTCCTGGGTGGACCCTTCCCCAGGGACAAAGCTGAGGTCAGTTGTGTAATGCACTTCTAACCGGAGATAAGCAGGAGCTGCAAACCTTAAACCCATATTTTCAGCTCTTTTATACCTGTTGGCACTTGGAGCTGCATTTTGAGCCGAAGCTGTTGGTTCCAGCCCCAGTGCCCAAATGCTGTTTCCTCGCCGCTTTCTCTGCAGGATTTTGGTTTAGGTTCAAATCAATTGGAACTGTGAAAGGCTCCTGTATGTGCCACTTAACTTTGCTATTCCTTGCTCTGTAAGTGTGTGTATGTAATATGCAATATGTAAATATATATGTATACATATATAGACACAAGGCTTAAAATAAATCTGTTCAAAATACGGTTACTAAGAGGCATTAACATGTAATTGCGGAGGACACTGAGTGAAAGTCTGTGCTCACAGGAGGTTTTAAAGGCTAAAAAAGACTCAGAAGGAGTTTGCAGTCGAGCAAATGAAAAGCTTTTGCTTTACTGGTGAATAAGTAATTACAGGAGACACTGGGGGAAGTGCAGATGTGCAGCTACAGCAGGGAGAGCAGCTGGAGCTCTGGTGCTGCCTGTGGAGCCGGGTTTAGGCAGAGCAGAAGGAGGCAGAGCTAATAATACAGTTTGCCTTTATTTAGAGCTTGTGCTTTGTTCCTGGCACCAGAGTCCCTTGTAGCATCGGTGTGAAGCAGTTTGGGTGTTCCTACCAAATGAGATGTTTACTCGTGTGTCTTTTAGGAAGCGTGTCCCATCCGCTTGCTCCTACTCACTGCTCTGGTTGTGACTCTTCAGCTGGTTCTGAAGAGCTCCAGAAGAAGCTTGTGTTGACTTGACATTTGCACCTCAAAATTTGTCTGTCTTCTTTTTGATGTATAGTCTTATTTTAGTCCCCCTCTGCTCCTCCTACCTGCCACTACCACTCTGTAATATCCTTTCATTTCCTCATCTGTAATTGGAATTGCCTCCTAAGGTTAAAAGCCAACATGACGTTTTCCCCCCTGGCATTTCTGGGGAGAGCTTTTGCTCAACAGTTTGATGTTTAAAATCCTGGGGCAGAAATTTGTCAGGGGACCTTCTATCAAAGACGGAATTCTGCTCGTGTTTCAGAGCCATTGTCAGGATGCAAGAGAGAGTCAGTAAAAGTCTTATACATTCTGTTTGCCATTATTATCTGGGGAGCAATGAGGAAAACCAGGGAAGTTCCAGACACTGTGGTTAGTTGGAGTTCACAGCGCTGCTGCAGGCCTGACTGCAGCGGAGAATGTGTAACAGATCCTCATGCATGTGACTGGGATGGAGTCTATTTCTGTCTCTATAAACATGAAATTATGAAATACATGCCGTGGAGATGGTGCTGCTGAAGTCCTGCTCTGACCTGCTCAGCTGCCATTGGACTTGCACCTCTCCGGGATTACACAGTGCCTTTGAACTTACTGCAGGACATCGTGCTGCTGGGAGATGTTTATTGAAGGGGAAGTAGGTCAAGTAATAAAGCGAAGAATCCACCCAGTACATTACCAGGTACGAGGGGAATGTGTAATAAAATCTTACCTTGTGGACAGAAGAGCACTTCACAGAAAGAAACCACAAAAAAGTAGTGTTTTCTTTTGTACAGTCCAGATTTGAAATAAATTCTTCTTAAAACGGATGTGGCTGAGACCTGGGTCCCTTCTGCAAAAATAGTAATAAAAGAGTGACATAATAACATATTATTATAATAATAATAAGGTATTATTAAAATCATAATAAGATTGTGAAAGAAGGACAAGAAGATGTGGGAGAAATGGGCTATGGGGTTACTTTGCTTTTGCACTCATTAGGTGGTACTGATGGTGACCAGCACGGTACAAGGCTGTGGAGGGGAAGGAGCTGGTCCTGCTCCAAGTTCTCTGCTGGTGTCTGCCTTGGCCAAGCCCTCTCCTGCTGCTGCTCCTCTCCAGGAGATGTGTCCCTCCTGCATCACTGGGACTGTTCCAGTCACCTCTGCATCATGTCCTGTGCTGAGCCTGTACCCCAAGTCCAAAGGTCAGTGATGTTCCCTACCCCAGATGCTGGGTTCCTCCGCCAGGTCCACCCTAGCGCAGCATCTCCTCATGCAGCACCCGTGCTGGGTGTAGCTCGCTGCTGTAGGCAGGCTCAGGGAGTCTCCTTGGGATCCAGAGCCCATTGCCAGAGGGGATGAGTGGCAGGGAGTGGGCTGTCTGCTGGCAGGAGCTTTGCTGGGACAAGCAGCAGCCTGTGCAGGCAGGTGAGTGGAAAACCAGAGCCTGTGCTGGGGACTGGGGGGAAGAGTCATGCAGGGAGGGAGAGTGAAAACGTGGAGGGGGAAGAAGTCCCGTGAGATCCTGGATTTATGTAATTCCTGATTTCCTCATTTCCAAGAGACAATCCAGCTCCTGCCTCATTGCAGCCTGTGCCTGAGCAGACCCTTCATTCACACACAGATGTCCTCAAACCTTCATCTTTCTCCTGTGTAATGTAGCTTATAGAGCACACATTGCAGCCCTACGACTGCTCCCTTTAGCCTCTATTTCTGTATCTCCCTAGGGAATAATCTGCTCCCAGCCCTGGTCTTTGGGAAGTTTGTGCTAAGACTAAAAGATGAGGTGAAGTGGAAGGAGAAGCATCCCCCGGCAAGCTTTCTGCAGTGCAGGAGAGGTCCTTGGTGGAGAGCTATGCCTGTCAAGGAGGTTTCAGCCCAGGCTGGCATGCTGCTGCTGCTCAAAAGCCAAAGAACCCCCCCCAAGTCCCAAAGTCAGATCATTCCCCCATGAAAATAGAGCTGTGTCCGTGTTGCAGGGCTCATGGTTTTCAAGTGATGTTCCCTTCTTTGACTTCTCCTGTTAATGTTAAGGCTGCTCTGTGCCTTGTGCAACCTCCTGCCCTTGGGATGAATCTCAACCCAAGGGAACCATGGCAGGAGTTCTGCTGGAGCGCCCTGCCTGAGCTTGCAGCTCCCTCCGGCTCCGTTGGCACTCCAGGATATTAGAGCTGTGATTTATGTCCCACCAGGAAGTGCAGCATCATGTACTTAGGATAAGATGCTGAGCATCATTTAGCCTTGAAATTGTGGGGTTTAGGTGAAATAATGCATCCAAACTCCTTAGTTTGTTCTGCTTTATTGATACTTATTCAGTAGCAGTTGTACACAGGGAGAATTATTGAGATCTAGATGCACAAGAAAAGCAGGATCAAGCCTTTCATTTTGCACCTTTAAACTCTAAAGGCTATTTTTAACTCGTGCAAAACCTGCTCATCTCTCACGCTGCTTCTGGTGCTGCATTTGCTGGGCAGGGGTCAGGTATCTGTGGTTGGCAGAGGGGAGTCTGTCTCCAAAAGAGCTCCTTGTGACTTGGATTCAAACAGATACACACAGGATCCGTGTAAGAGCTTCAATGAAGTGGATAATTTGGATGGTGGCCTCTTTTCCCCCATGAATTCTACCAGATGAGGTATGTCTCTGTAATGAGCCTCTGTGTTTCTGCTGGGTTTTGGAAACTTGGTATTTGCAGGTATTTCAGCACTAGCATTTAAATCCTTGTCTCTCCTTACGAGTTGATGTATTTGTATTTAAGCAGCAGACAGGCTGTCAGTAAGACGTGGTTCCTGCCACTGCTCTTCATAAAAGGTGATTACAAAAGCAAACAGAACCATCACTCTGGGTTCACGGTTGGGAAGCTGGAACAAAATGAGGCTTAAATAGCAATGAGTCAATGCAGCAATGAAGTGCCTATTTATTGGTAAATAGCGGCTGGCTGCCGTTCCCTGCTTCCAAGCCCGTGTGCCCTGGAGGGGCTTGGAAAGGGGTGATGCAAACTGATGAGTCACAGTTCAGAACAATGGGTTCTTCATGCGAAATGACTCAGGAGAAAAGAAAAACAGGTTTTTCAAGAAGCTGAAATTCAGAAAAGGAATAAAATAATAGGACGTCTTTTAACCCTGTGGTGAAGGTATTAAACCTTCTTTCTCAAGAGCGAGGCAGTGATTGTGGTGGATCCCCGAGACCAGGGGATTAGGCTGTGCCTGCTTGCAGTTAGCTTTCCTCTTTCAGTGTGTGTATGCAGATAACCAGAGCAACAGGAGATGAATGCCATGTGCATGAGCATTAAATGTGATGTATATGAGTGTCTCGTGACGTTGAACTGCAGTTATTTCTCTGCATCATGCTCCCTACGCTCTCCTCTTTGTCCAGTTCCATTGAGAGATGAGCAGCGTGTTTGGGACCTCGACAGTCAGTCCCCTCTGCTCCCAGCCTGGCCTCCCATGGGTGCTGCAGCCCCTTGTAGAATCCCAGCCTGGTTTGGGTTGGAAGGGACCTTAAAGCTCCTCCAGCTCCAACCCCTGTCCCGGGCAGGGACACCTTCCACTGGAGCAGGTTGCTCCAAGCCCCTGTGTCCAACCTGGCCTTGAACACTGCCAGGGATGGGGCAGCCACAGCTTCTCTGGGCACCCTGTGCCAGCGCCTCAGCACCCTCCCAGGGAAGAGCTTCTGCCTCAGAGCTCATGTCAATCTCCCCTCTGGCAGGTTAAAGCCATTCCCCTTGTCTTGTCCCTACACCCCTTGTCCAAAGCCCCTCTCCAGGTTTCTTGTTGGTCCCTTTAGGTATGGCAAGCAGCTATAACACCGAGTATGTATATGAGATGTTATAGCACATGTATATACATATATATATATATGCTACAGGGTCTTATTGCAGAAATTATCACCTTAGCAATCTGAATGCAGATACTTACTATATTTAAGGATTTAATTACATCAGACAATTGGGTAAAGGGGAGGGCAGGATACCTTCTGTCAATAAAGACACCATAATCCGATTAACCCAGCAAGCCAAAAGAAGGGCTTATTTCCTTTCTCGGGCTACATGTATCCGCAGGATGGGTGGTGAATTTCCCAGCACCCTCCCTCTGTGCCCTGCACCCTGCTCAGTTTGCCTGAAGAAGGAGACTCCCGGGTCTTGCCCAGGCGCTGGCATCTCCCCACTGCCACCGCTTCTCCTCCATAGGTGAAGTCCTCGTTTCAGGCCGGGATGCCCCGGGAGCTCTCCTGCTCTCTCCGCTTTCCATCCATAGGTGGCAGCAGGCTGTAAACTCTTTAACCTCTCAGCGCTGCTGTCGTTCAGGAGCTGGGGGAGCTGTGCAATGAGCTCCAGAACTTGGGAGCGCGGAGCTTAGTGAGAGAGGGATGAATTATGTTCCAAGGAGCAAAACATCCTTTGCAGCTCTTGGCTGAGTTGCTCTATGAAGGTAAATAGCGGAAAGTCAAACGCGGGGGGAAGAGAGGGCAGATGAGCCCCTATTCCAGGCCAACACACCCTGGCGAGGAGCAGCAATTGTGTTTGACAAGTTACCCAGGATAACAGCTTTCCCCTGCAGAAGCAGGTGGCTGCAAGAGGCGTGTTTGTGATGCAGATTTAAGCGGCTTTGCTCAAATTTGCTTTTGCACCTTCTGGATGTGGGGATCTCTCTTCTCCTGCCCCGGGGTGATGCCTGGCTCCTGCCTGGGTTGCCCTCTGTGGCATCCCCAGGTGAGGACAATGGGGATGGCTCCGGGCAGGTTCTCTGCTCCTGCTCCTGCTCCAGCAGCACATGGAGTATGACCTGCTCCATGGTGGTGATTACCCCGCTGCAAGGGGTGCTCAGGGTCCTTATGCCACTGCCTCCATCTGCACCAGCATCATGCCATGGCTGCCCTGGGCTCTGCGGTGCCATGAGCCAGCCCTTCTCCAGCATCCACATCCCAAACCCCCTTCTGAGGATGGAGAAGATAAAGGATGAAGGCCAGGATCAAGGTGTTTGCACTCACGGTGATATTAGGGGGCAGGTCCCTACTAGCTCTACTTGGTGTGTCCCAGGGAGCACGGTGCCAATGCCAAGCACTGTGCAGTGTCTCTCTCTCTCTGGTTTGCCTTCTCCTGCACGGCACAGTGGGCTCACCCCAACACATCAGACCACGTTGGCAGGGACCAGCCAAAAGCTGTGCTGGCTGCAGGCAGAGCTGAGAGGTCAGTGGGCTCCTTGCAAGGCCATTCCCCTTGTCCTGTCCCTACAGGCCCTTGTCCAAAGCCCCTCTCCAGCTTTCTTGTCAGCCCTCTATTTGACATGCTTTAATACAAGTGTTTTCCAGATCTCACACGAGGCAAGGAAATGATTTCACTCCATGAGGGTGCAATGCTGGTGCCACTGCTGGGACCACAGGGACACTGTGCTGGGAACCTGGTGCATCATCCCACGCTGCCAGCATGTGGGAATTCTCCATCCCCATGGCCCCTGCTCTGCAGCAGAGCTCTGAAGTGAAGCACGATCCCTTGTTTACACCCGTGCCTGGCTTTGCAGGCAGAATTACCCCTATTTTGACACCTCTCAGAAGCTCGCCGTGATGAGTGACGGCGAGGACCAGCGGCTTTGCTGGGGCTGCCGCTGACAGGAGCAGATGACAGGAATATGAGGGCTTAATTATTATGTAATTAAGTTGAAGTGATCATCTTATGTCTGTTTAGTGTCTAACATAAAATAAGCCCGTGATCTCGGTGTAGTTTGCAGTGGCCTTTGGTTAGAAACCACGAGCATGTGGGATGTGAGTGGGGAGAGGAAGGGGTCAGGGAGGTGGGTCCTGCTTGGCTGGTGGATGCTGCATGGGAGACTGGGCTTCTCTGGTGTTCTGCCTGGGTTTGGGTGGGATTTGGTTGGCTTCTTCGCTTACCCACATCAGGAGATTCTCAAGGAATGATTCTCCTGTCAGAGAGCTGTGAGAGCAGTGGTTCTTCGTAAGATGTGGCACCAAATGTGCAGGATGTAGGGGTGTTGCAAAGCAGGCAGAGGTGGTCCTTGCAGCCAGGCTCACTGCGGTCCTGCCTGGCCTGAGGTGGGAAGGTGGAAACCCTCCATCTCCATCACCCTCACTGGTCCCAGGCTCCAGTACCCAGGAACACCAGCAAAAAGCAGACATATGTGCAGAAAGCCCCTATTCAAACCGCCAGTGCACAGCCCAGCTTCTTGGTAGCCCTCCAAAATCAGATTTCCTTGGAAGCAGAGTTCAGAGCATGGTCCCTGTCCAGGATAAGCACATGCAGGGATCCTGCTGTGCAGTGAGCATCCCAAAGCTGAGCCTTGGCAATGGCTGATGCCACACATTGTGGCTGTAATGGATAGAAGTGAATGCCTCTCTGTCTTTCCATGTCATTCCAATCCAGGAATTGGATTTTTCAGCATTAAACTCTATGAATATAATTTTTCCTATAAACTACTCAATATGTTTTGCCCATAAAATACTCTTAAAAGGCTAAAAACCACTTTTGATTTCAGGTTAACGCTGGTGTTGGTGGGATTCTCAGCTCTAATACCCAAAAGCTTCTGTACCCACAGGTGGGAGCTGCACGAGGAGATGCTCTTTAACCCAGCAGCTTCACCACAGGTTTTGGTGGTGTTTGATGCCACTGGTGGTGTTTCATTGTTCTCTCAGCAGTAGCGTTAGGAAACGTTAGAGCAGGTGTGAGGCTGTTTGGGCTTTAAAGGCATTTCATGTTGTGGTTCACATCTGCATTAGGAAAACCAAAGAGAGGTATTGTACGTTATTGAGGGAAATGTACAGTTTAAGCATCACACTTAATAGAAACCCCTTCTGCTCGGGCTTGGGCTATTAATGTACCATTCCCAGGCTCCATCTGTGCCTGCTGCTCCAGTGCACTGAGTGCCTGCAACTGCTTCCAGGAGAAGTTGAGCCTCTGTTTGAGAACACCCATTTCTGGCTTGAGATGTCCATGGCTTTCGTCTGGAAAGGATCTCAAAGTGCTTTTTGAGCTGCGGGACAGGGGATGTGGCAGCTCCTGAGGGACCAGGCACTGAAAGGGGATGATGCTCCTTCTCCCATCAGGTGGCTTCTGCTCAGTCTCTACAGCAACTGCTGCTTTACATTGATTTACATGGTTTCCAGGCAGGGAAGTAACTGCTCAGCAGCACTTGTACCTAACAGGGGTCCACAGGCTTTGGTGTCTCCCCACCCTTCCCTTGTGGTTTGCTGCTTGCTTTGTTGATGAAGGCGCTGGAGCTGGGACCTGCCCCTCCATGGGCGCTGTGGCGGGTGGTGGGCTGGGTTCTTCTTGGCCCTCATGGGAATGAAGCCGCTCTGCAGACACTCAGCATGGTCCCCGCGGCAGCTTCAAACCAGCCCGTGCACTGCGTGTCCCATAAATGCTTCTCCTGGTACCAGGGTGTCTGCCTGGAGGTGGCAGTGCCCGGACTGGAGCAGGCACCAGCGGGGTGTTCATCAGGCGCGTTGGCAGTGAGCTTCTGGGACCTTTTCCTGCAGAAAAGAGTAGTTCCCATGTGTTGAAATGAAAGCGGCTCCTCTGTGCACATCCCTGCATCCCTCTGGGTGCCCCCTGCTCCCATCCATCCCGTGTCATTTGGAGGAGCAGCAATGGCTCAGCCTGTGGGGCTGAGCAGCCGCTTTGCCATCAAATTAAACATGAGAAGTCATAGAAGTGTTGTGGTAACATCTTCATCCTGCTTTCATCGTTCAGCAAAGAGCACTGCGTGCACAGAGCACAGGGAAGCTGGTGGTCCTCAGGCTGCGGTGATGCTGAGCATCCTGGTGTGCCTCGAGGGTCCCTGTCCCTATTCCCATCCCTGTCCCCACTGCCGGGGTGGGAAGATGCTCGGCAGGGCTGTGCTGCCAGCACAGAGCCTGTGTGCAGCAGTGAGGGGAAGCTGTCCTGGAGCAAAGCCCCTCTCCACCACATCAGACACAGCACAAACTGCTTGGGGAGCTGCGTGTACCCTGGGGGGAAGGAGAGAAGCCCCAGTTTGTCTGTCTGGAGCCAGAGCGACCACAGAAAACAACCCCCAAACAGCGACACTTGGTGAAAAGCAGCATCCTCTCGAGCAGGGCTGGTGGCTGTTGAAGGTGGTGGCACAGGGAGGAAGGAAGGAGGGGGCTGGTGCTGCTGGGAAGCCAAACACGCTCGTTTGGGCTGGTTCTCCTCAGCAGCCTGTGGGCAGAGCGCTGGGATCCTGTGTCTCGGGCTGACACCAGCTCTGTGCTGCGGAGGTGACTCGTGTTTCATGGGGAAACGATGCTCTCGGTGTCTTCTTCCTCCCCTTCCCCAGGTGAAGGTGCCAGAACTGTGCCAAGAGGAGATGATGGCCCCAGGGAACAGAAAGGCAGGGGCTGAGCGGGACACGCAGCACTGCAGGCTCCGTGCCTCAGGAAGGTGTTATGTTCCCTGCCTTGATAATTTGGGGTCATAATCGCGCATGCTGGAGTGGGAGGCAAGTGTCTCCCCTGGTGCTGAGCTGCACCGAGCTGTGACAGGGCTCAGCTGTGCAAGGGAAAGCCGGTGTGGAGGTTTGGGATGGGGGCTGGCCATTAGAGGAGCAGAGCTGGGGCTGGGTTGGCTGAGGCAGAGTTTCAGTCCAGGCTTCAGGTTTACATTTGATGGGGGCACAGGATGAAAACCAAATTCCTCCCCAGATAAGCTTCGCCTGTCAGTCCTCTTGCTCAGATGGGATCCAAGAGCATGCCCCATCCCTGGCAGTGTTCAAGGCCAGGTTGGACACAGGGGCTTGGA
>NW_009917370.1:0-8786 GCF_000696875.1 Nestor notabilis | reverse complement strand
GGAAGGGGGTTGGAGCTGGAGGAGCTTGAAGGTCCCTTTCAACCCAAACCAGTCTGGGATTCCAAAAGGGGCTGCAGCACCCATGGGAGGCCAGGCTGGGAGCAGAGGGGACTGACTGTCGAGGTCCCAGGGAGCCAGTGTTGGTCCTCTTCAGCCTCCCCACTGCCTTCCTCTCAGGGGCACCAGCCTCCCCCAGGTTTTGGTGTCTCAGGTTTTCCCCACCCCCCCGTCAGTTTCGTTCTGAGTTTTGGGTTGGGATGAGTCAAAACTTCCGAGCAAAATGCAGCTGAAGCTGCCGCCTGCAGCAGCGCTTCCGCTTGGACCAGCGCGAGGGAGCATCCTCGGGGGGAGAGCCCTGCACACAGAGCCACGTCCCACAGAGGGGACACAGCCCCAGCCCCATGCACCTCCCCAGGAGAGACAAAGAGGCACAAAGCGAAGCAAAGAGGCTGGAGATGTTTTGTCTCTACTCCTGTCACCTTCAGAGAGCTGTGAAAGCTCATTCGAGCTGGGTTTAGTCAACAGCTGAGTCTGGGAGGTGTTTCAGTCACTGCTGGTTCTTTCTTGTCATTCGGTAGTAAGCTAATTCCTTGCTTATTTACCCCAGCGATACAGCCCTTCGGATCCACACAAGCCACAGTCAGCAGATCTTCCCCTGCTCCATGATTCCCCATCTTCCACAAATCCTTTCCATTGACACACACAGACTCCAAAAGGCAAAACGAGCTTGTAAATGCGTGAGGAGTTCAGCGCTGCCAGCCCCCAGCATCCCGGTCCTCCTTCAGCAGCCAGCAAACACCTTCGGACTGGGAAACCAGTGATTTTTGTGAGGGTCCAAGTGCGTTTCCTTCTGGCTAGTAGGGAATGCTGCCCTTGGGCTGCGTTGGCCACATGTTTGTTAGTGCAAGGTGATTCTGTTTGCTGAGGATGTGTTGTCCATTTAATTGTAAGGAGATGGGAACCCTTGGCTATGCCAGAGATTTTATGAAAGTACATTAAAAAAGCCAGCCACCAGTGTCATAAGCTGGTAAATGGCATCCTGTGTCCTCCTATTAGAAAGTTACACCGAGGCTAATACTTCACTTGGGAAATAAATCTGCTCGTACTTTATGCAGTCTATAAAAGCAGCCAGGCCCAGGGTAATCCCTGCGGACGAGCAGTCTCCAGGCACCAGGATTCTGGGAAGAAACAGTCTCCCCACTGCAGTTAATGCACCAGCACCAGCCTCTGCCCCTTCCTCTTTGCTTGTGCACGGTTCTGGGGGAGCTGGGCTTGGCTTATGGTGCAAATGGGGTTGTTGGTTGGGGATGAGCTATCATGAAGGTGGGTTCTCCTGCTGGTCTCATCCTTCTGCACCCAGAAGGGAAAGCAGAGCCGCTGTCAGGAACCGGCATTGTTGGTGCTGAACAAAAACCACAGAAGAAAGAAAGGGGGAAAAAAGATCTATTGATGTATCCAGGCCATTTCCACTGAAATGAAGGAACAAGTGTTTTCCAGCGTCTTGTCCAGCCTCTCTTAGTTTTGCTGCCTATTGGGACGTTCTGTGATTAGGTGTTTCTGCCAGGAGCTGCGAATGCACCCATCCTAACGCTGAGCTTCCCTGCTTCTGCACATCCAAAGCAGTGCTCTGGGTGAAGATTACAGCCTTCAAAAGTCCGTTTAATTTTGCTCTTAAGGCACTTTAACCAGCATTTGCCTTTGAAGAAGTTCACAGAAAACCACCATGAAAGCTGAGCAGTTGCCATCACTCTCTTGTTATTTACCACCAAACCCAAACGCAGCCTTGCAAGCAGAGCTGCAAAAAGGACATTTCAACACAGGCTTTTCTGGGTTTCCTGGTGGTTTGGCATATTGTGCCCTGCATTTAACAGGCTCTTTTCCAGCTTCCCTGCTGAGACTCTGCCTAGACCCAGAGGGGAGGTGAGCAGGGAGAGCCAGAGCAATAAAACCACTCGGAGCCAACCTTTTTTCCCCCCTTGCAACTGCTGCACTCATCGCATGGGAAACAACCCGTTCTCTTTGCTCTCCTTGTAGAACATCCCCGAACACTCAGTGCATATTTGCCTTGTCCCATCCGCATGTTGACATTTTTCATCCTTCTGTTATTACAGATGCTGCAAAGGCAATAACCCTGAAATGTCACAGCTGCGGAGTTGTATCGCGCAGACACAACGCTGTGGTTAAACAATCACTCAACATCTAAATATTAGGTGTAAGATGACAAGATCTGCAAGAACAAGAACACCGCAGCGTGCAGGAACGGAGGGGTTCCCATCCCTGCTCAACCTGGGAAATTTTGCATGGCCTGAGATAGATAAACTAATGTAAATCTCTTTTAAAGTGCTGGAAAGCTCGTGTAGAGCTCATCCCTCTGAGGTTCAGAGCTGCTCTCTGCTCCTTGCTTTGCTCCCAGCAGCATTTGGCGAGCTGTTCAGCAGAGGAGGTTTGTAAGGGACAGGCTTACAAATGACTTTATAGGACAGTCGTTCATCAGACATCAGCAATCCCCATTGAGGGACCATGCGGTGGGTCAGGTTCATGCCGTAGCTGGGCTTGCCAGGGGATGCTGGATGCTGCACTGGGCTGTTGTTGGTGCCATGTAGAGCACCTGAGCAGCTCTGCTGCTCCTGACACAGCGTGGTTCTGCTGCCTGCACTGCTCAGGGGCTTCCCTCCTGAAGCATCTCCCTCCTCTTCCCAGGAGAAGGTGATGGCCAGAGCAGCCACCTCCTGCCCGGCTCTTGCTTGGCACCGCAGGAACAGTTCATGCTCCAAAGGGAGCTCTCAAAGCTCAGGTCATGTTTTCCAACCATAAAGGACTGCTGTGAGCTGGAGGCAGCAGCAGCATCTCCCTCGGTGTCAGATGGGGCAGTTACTTCACCATCAATGACTGTTTTCGGATGCTCGGGGTGGACAACGCTGCACATGCCCGGCTGGTGAGAGGTGGCTGTGGTTGCTGGTGGCGTGGGGAGACACGGCCACTCTCCGCACACTCTGCTCCGGTTGTGCCGGTGCCGTGGCCACACCGCTCCCAGCTCACACTCCCGGAGCTCGGCTATTTATAGTCCTCATGTCTCCTGGTGTGTTTATACAAGCCACTTTTATAGCTGTTGTCTAGCACACATGGAGGACTGGGAGATGCTCACAGGCTTCAGATCAGAGGAGTGAGCAAAGTCCTCGTGGCTGGGCTCCCATTTGGCTCTTGCCATGTGGATGGATGGCGGCGCTGCTGCCCTGTGCCTGGCTGTGCCTCGGCATCCTCACACCTCAGAAAGCCTAAACCCCTTTCCCTCCATCCCGTTAAAGCCATTCCCCTTTGTCCTGTCCCTGCAGGCCCTTGTCAGAAGCCCTTCTCCATCTGAAGGATGGATATGGGCAAAGCTGTGGTCTCACCCTGTACCCCCGAAACCACTTGGCTGGGGGATGAGCACCCCTCCAATATACACAACTCTGTGGGTGAACTCCAGTGTATGAGGCCATCAGAGGAGCAGGAAGAGCTGCTCGCAAGCAAAACCAGCCCCATCTCATCACTCCCACTTCCCCACGCTGATCCTGCATGAAAGGAGGTGATGGTTAAACCCTCCCCATCACACACACGAGTCTGGTTTTAACTTGTGCATTAAAAGAACAGGGAATGAGACTGTCAAGTGAAGTTTGGGATGGGCAAGACATGAAGGCAGAGGCAGCAATTGTGAAACCTGGCTGGTTCAGCCAGGGTCGGCGTTGGCTGGAGCAGGATTTTTCCCTTGTTTTGTGGGTTAGTCATAGGCCTGTTTATTTCTTTTAAAGCTTTTTTCTCTGTTCATCTGTTGCAATCACAGCAGACACATCATTTCACAGCCCTACATGGAAATCCAAGAGCCAGGAGCTATTTTTAGCACACAAAATGTCTCCTCTAAATGTATTAACTTTGGAAGGGTAAATATTAAATACTCCCATCACATTAAAGGTGTTTATGGTGAAGTGCAAGCACCGGCGTTTCTAATGGTTAGGGGAAATTATGTTACACCACCAGCACTTAGTCAAACACAACCAACCACGGTTTTACTGCAATTCTTTTAGGGTAAGTTGAAGGGAAATGAATTCGTTTTCACATCCATTGCTGATGATTTACTGACACTGGGGCAGATTCACCGCATTAGTATTTATGGTGGCGCCTGCAATCCTTCTGCAAAACAGAGGGGATAGCCTAGCATTTATTTTGCAATTAAACTGATTCACCTGCTCACTCCAGAGCGAGGCATCCAGCACTATCTGTGATGAGGGTACTACAGGCAAACTCCAAGCAAGCAACACAGAGAAGCCCTGTGTGCTGTAAGTGCTTATAAATATATATCTTAATAATTTCTAACTCGTTTGGGGAAGTATTTCTCAGGCTGGGCTTTAGGAGAAGGACAATGTGGTCCTGATGGAGCCCTGGTGCTCCTGGGCTGGCTGTCCTTGCTCTGTTGGATGCCTGGACAAAGAGCAATGATCCTCATGGCTGGTGGCTCTCCCCTGAGGGTGGTGGTTTCATTGTCATCTCAGTAATTGTCACTCTTGTGAAATGGGCTCTCTGGGAAAGGAGGTACAGAGGCAACATACTCCTTTTAGCTACCCAAAATATTCTTTCCTTTACTTCCAGGTGTTTGGGTTCCATTTCTCATGTCCATTGCCATGAAACATCCAGCCAGACCATCCCAGCCATCTCTAATGTCTCTAATATAGGTGCCAGAAGCAGGGATGCTCTGCGGACCAGCCCAGAGTTCATCACTGGGGTGCCTCAAGGGCTGCAAGCAATAACTCAGCCCAGCAATCAAATCCTTAGTTTGCAATAAATTGATCCTTTTCCTTTTCATTAAAGAGCCAAACATAAGGCTATGGTAGTTTAAAGATGGATTTCTTTCTCTTCTTCCCTGTGCCCCTGGGAAGACCCATCTCAGATTGAGATGCATCGCCACGCACAGAGCTGCATCCCCCGGGATGCTCCGATCAGCCCGTTGGTTCCCCAGGTAAATTTGCTCTGTGTGAACTTGCTCACTACACCGACACGGAGGTACACAGAAAACACTGCTTTATTGACTGCATTTGCCAACACATTGAGGAATGCAAAGGGATTTTTTCATAAGCAATGGGCCATGGTCCCAATGTGTATTAAAGCATACACTGTATCTAAACAGGATGAAAATAATGGCAGACAGAGCTATTCCAAGGCAACACAAATAGCATGCATAATACAGTCTCACACAGAACAAGTTTGAGAACATTATATTGCTTTAAGGATTAACTAACATGGAAAATGTACAAAAAGGAGAAATAGGTTTTTGCATTAATGAAAAATACATTTTTTCTCTACAAAGGAATTTCTAATACAAGAAAATAAATATTGCAACATAAGCCAAAAATAATTTAAAATTGCTCTTTTCAATATATTTTCAATATTTCTCTTTTGTATTAACAAATGGCACATCACGTTCTTTGAAACAAAGAAAACAGAAGGGTTTCTCCTCCTGCGACATTCATATCGTTTCCTGTAACTGATGTGAAGTCGGTCTGTTTGTATGTGGAATGGTGCAAACTGCGGGGTGAGCTCCTTAAAGAACAACCAAACCTTGTGCCCTGCCCTGCAGCAGCATCTTCCCGCATCCTGCTCTCGCCTCCCGGCTCCCTTCTGCACCCGCCTTGGGATGAGCTCCACGGACAGCAGGCACCCAAGCCCCGGAAATAGGTGCAAGCAAGAAAGAATAGTTAAAAGTAATCAAAAAATGGGAATGGGGAAAATGGGTGGTGGAATCGGAGCTGTCCTCAGGGAACTCCCACCACCAGCGGAGCTGGGGTCGACACTGGGGCTGTGCTCCATGATGAGGGCATGATGCTATTTGCATCCTCATCTCAGCGGCTGCTGCTTCTCCAAGGAAACGGGTGCTCTTACAGTGCAAATGTCAATTCCTGTAGTTTATACATCTTAAAAGACAATATTTCTCTACTAAAATAAACCCTTTTATAGTAATTATTTTTTCTTTCTATTCATTTCAAAATACATTTACAGTACATCAAAAATATTTTCCTTGTGCATTTTCTCTCGGAAACGCCAGGTTACCCTGTTCCAAGGCGGTGGCGAGGATGCTCTGGGCAGGGGATGCACCACAGCGGTCCACTCCTCACCCAGCCCCACGGCTCACAAGAGCCCCTTTTCTCCTCTCTATCCCCACTACACCGTTCTTCTCCCCGGGCTGGACATGCCCCACCAGCCCCCTTTACCTTTCTCCATTTAAACACCATCTCCCGATGGCAAAATACAGTGCCTGATATTTTGGGAGTGTTTCCAACTGTTTTATTGCCTGGTGCTGGTGGCGCTGGGTTGGTTGTTCTTTAAAGTCTCCCCTTCTTTGCTTTCCTGTACTGAGAAGACAAGTAGTGCAGAAGCTGATGAATGGAGCTGTGTACAGTGAAATTTGTGGATTGCTTTTTCTGATTTAACCATAATTGAGTGAAGCACACGGAAGCAAGATTCATTAAAAGGCAGCATATTGATTATTGTTATGACTCTTATACTAGGATACTGTAGCTAAAGCTAGCAAGCCTGATAAGATAAACTAAGTCCTATTTACTGTATTTAACATTATCCGAACATACTGAGCCTTAATTAATGAGCAGATTTTCATTTCCAACCTCAATGGATTATGCTAATTTATAACAAAGGTGGTTCCCGTTTTGCTGATTTTCTGATGGTTTATTTTTTTCCTTTCCTTTCCCCCCACTAATAACTTGTGTCACATTTTTCCCATCTGAGGAAGATTCCTCCCCAGGCATGGTCAGTCTCAGCCAGGTTAGTGTTGGGCTTAGCCAGGGCTGGGTGCAAGCATCCGACCCGAAGCCCGCGCCGCTCGCCATGCCTGGGATGAGCTAGGCTGTCATCGCTTATCTCTGCTGCAATTTTATCAATAATCAGGACTTTGGAAGGCTGATAAAAGATGATCTACTCTAAAACGTCAATTGAAGGAGTCTCAGAGTTTCAAAAAAGAAAGCTCACAGTGAAATGAGCAAAAAGCATTGGAAATCAAAACGGCAGGATGCGGTCTCGGAGCAGCAGCATCCCTCGGAGCAAGCTTGGAACCTAACGCCGCAGCAGTGTGTTATGAGTGTGTCTTTTAGTCCTTTGTTGCTAAATAACTTCCAATTGATTTCGTTTTATATCGAGACAAGTTTCCGGGTTCTGGCTGTGCTGTTTGACTGTCAAAAGATTCTTTGGCATCCACAAAACTAGTTGACGGATTGGTTTGACAATTGCAGGGTTGGTTGTTTAGTGATGGGTTGAACCGGTTGCAGAAGTGTCCCAGGTTTTGGGTTTCTGTCTTTTTTTTTTTTTTTTTCCTTTTTTAAGCATTTTTTATTTTTAAAAAACAACAACAACAAAAGTTTCAGTGAATTCCTTTTTTTTTTTTTTTTTTTTTTGTGTGTGTTTTTGTTTTGTTTTTGTTCCCTGAGCTCACACTGGGGTCACTCCAATAAAACACGTAGCACGACTTTAACTGTGACCTTTGAAGCCAAAACCGAAGTAATGGTGCAATTAAGTGCAAACATGGAAATTCGCCTGACTTGTAGGTAACATGGGCTTTTAAACAACATTTAAGGCTTATTGGGGACGTTTTATGCATTAAATTATTGTACTATTTATAATGTCAGCTTCTGTGAATCACCCTCCCACAACGAGTCAACAGCTTGTAACCAGGATTTAAGGAATAAAACAAAAAAATAAGAAGGATGGGGAGGAATCAATTCACCATTTCCACTGTAGCGTTTAGTAGGAAAACAAACTGGGGAAGGCAAGCGTTTCCATTGCCCCTCCATGATGGTCTATTCGGCCACGGGGCCGAGTGTTTCATTGTGCAAAGGGGGTTTCAAACGTCAGTGGGACCACGGCAGCCATTGGAGAGAAGCACGGGCAGGAAAACTTAGCTCAACCTCCCAGGTTAACCCCAGCCTCCCCCGGTGTTTACAGAGGATGCCTTTCTCCTCCATCCTGCCCCACGTTTCCATTTCCCATTGCTACCAGCTTGAGTCAATCACTTCAGTTTCAACAGTGACCTCAAGGGGGTCGACCCATGGGGCAGGGACAAGGAGAAATTTCACATCCTGGCTCCTGGACGGATCCCGACCAGATGGAAAAAGGTGGGGAAAAATCATGACCAAGGGTTTTTTTGCCTAGAAACAGAAACGTAACATTGTTCTCTTCCACCCCAAGTGCTTTCCTCCAACAAGCTTTTGTGCTTTAGTCAGTATTTATTTCAGTATCACTTACTTTGCTTCCTCATACACATGTACCCAGGCGGGCACATCCCCTCCTGAAGCTGGCCACTACCATACCCTCTGCTCGCTCCCTGCTCCAGGGGCAACCATCCCAGGCAGTAATCTGCCCCTCATTAAATAATGCCCATTAATTACACCGCCCTCCCTGCAGAGAGCACGGGTACCAGCACCCTCTGCCCTTGGCACACTCAGCATCGGTCCTGCTGGGGGCTGGCTCGCATTCCCTGGAAGTGGGGTCTGGCAGGGAGCCGGGGAGGGACCACCACTGTCATGGTCATCGATGTTGGTGAAGCTGAAGCTGTATCTCAGGCGTATAGAGAAGAGAAAGACAACAGTGCCGAATTTCCAACTATATACACAGAGTAAAAATCCCCCCTGCTATGATCCCAGGCAGAAATCGGACATGGCAGTTGGAACTGGATTTGAGGCCTCGCGCGAGCCGGCGTGCTGGGGAGGAGTTAGGATGCCAGGATACTCATCCTGACGATGTCCTCGCCG
>NW_009917369.1:0-13830 GCF_000696875.1 Nestor notabilis | reverse complement strand
TATTTGGGATTACAGGGACTCAGGAAAGGATGAGGATGGAGGCAGACATATCACATCTTCTAAAATGTGGCATGGAGTGGGATCTGGAGCCTGCAGGTCTGAGCCATCGAGTGCGAAACGAACCCACCCTCTCTGTTTTTTTTTTTCTTTTTCCCCTGATTTTTTGCATTTTGGAGAAGGTTAAATCCTTTGGATGGAGTCAGCGGGGATGTGGCATGTCAAAGAGCTGGGAATGGGGCAATGTGCTGGTTGAGGCACTGCCCTGGGTCCCCAGCACTAGCTGACGCTATAAAGATGCCATTAACTGCCCCCAAACCTTTATCACAGCAGATAACTGTAATACCAATGTACTCTACCATCAACTATTATATATAATATTTATAGCTACAGATGCGAGGGGGTTACAGACTATCAGTGCCATTTCTTCCAAGGATCATCGGTAATTCCAGTTATCTTCCTTGGGTATCCCTTATCCTCACTGTATCTGAGCATCCCAGAAGCTTTAATCACTCCACACAATGCCCAGGGGAGGCAGAGCAGTGGAGGGACTGGTGGGGAAGCAACAGAGGAGCTCAAGACACAGGATCCCAGGGGCAGATATGTGAAAGGATGAGTTAAAGTAACAGGGCTGTAAATAAGCAGCGTGGAGCACACACAGCAAATAAGGAGTAATATGCTACAAACCTTACATGAAGTTCTTCCCTGTGAGGGTGCTGAGGCGCTGGCACAGGGTGCCCAGAGAAGCTGTGGCTGCCCCATCCCTGGCAGTGTTCAAGGCCAGGTTGGACACAGGGGCTTGGAGCAACCTGCTCTAGTGGAAGGTGTCCCTGCCCGGGGCAGGGATTGGAGCTGGAGGAGCTTTAAGGTCCCTTCCAACACAAACCAGGCTGGGATTCTGGGATTCTATGAAACTGTGGGGCTTCTCCCCAGCTACAGGGGACACACACCCAAACCTGGCATAGCCAAGGACAGCCACAGCACCCACAAAGCAGCTTGTTCCTGTAGGGCTGCTAAATATTTCTTTTTATTTCAGAACAACACTGAATGCATTAAAATTCCCACCTTTCCCTGCCATCCCTATACATTGTGTGATATTGATCCTTTCATAGATCCATAGAATCCTATGGAACTTCTGCCTCAGAGCTCATGTCAATCTCCCCTCTGGCAGGTTCAAGCCATTCCCCTTGTCCTGTCCCTACAGGCCCTTGTCAAGAGCCCTTCTCCAGGTTTCTTGTCAGCCCCTCCAGCAGATGCCACAGGTCAGGCCATAGGGATGGGGACACGGACCCTTGTGCCCCCCATGTTCCTCTGACAGCGCTCAGGGAAAAGCCAAGGCGCTGGTCTCAGCTGGGTTTCAGCATTCCTCACATACTGCTCTGCTTTTTGACCTTCAATCTTTTGTTTTTAGACTGAGTTCATTCTCTGGCTTACGTAGCAGTTCTTTTCCTCCTTGTATTTATCTGCCCTTGCACCCTCAGCCAGAGTTACAGAGAGGCAATACACCCCAGATCACACGCAGAGGCAATACATCCCTTCTTGGCCTTCGGATTGCCATGACCCTGAACCCCAGTATCACCCTTACCTGGCCTCTGCTTCCTCACCTCCCAGGCAGCGGGTTTGCTGCTTATCACCCTATTGTTATTTCTCCTAATCATTTCTGAGTCTCTGTTTGCTCCAGATGGGACAAAGGGCCCTGAGCTGCTATTTGGGAATACAAAACAATTGGATCTGCAAATGAGTAGTGATGGGGGGAGGCACCTCATCTTATGGCTTTTAATCCCTGCTACCACATAATGTGAAGGATCACACGGGCGCAGGCAAAAGCCAGAGCTTTGCTGTGCCTAATGCTCTCCATTACTTTTATTGGGAAAATTAACTAGGAATATAAAAACCACTCTAAGTGCAACAAGGGTGGGAGGGAAGGAGCAACTGATTTAACCTGCACAATCAGAACTGTCTTTTTAACTATTATTTTGGGTTATACCAAATAAAGAAGTTAGCTATATGACAGGACCCAAATAGCAGTATTGTGCCCAAGCCTAAAACCCGGGGGACCCCATTTACTGAGGGATTATGTTCAAGTGGGGATGCTCCGACTGCTTCCCTCTTCCTCCTCCTTTTCTTCCTCCTCCTTGTCTCATACAAAGAAACAGCCTCAGAGCAGGGCGAGGGCTCATGCAAAGCTTGGCTTTCAGTGGAGATTGGGCATAACTCATGCACAGACACTGCCAGCACAGGGATAAGCAGGAGAAAAGATTTATTTACATCTTTTGAGCAGTAACATGGCTGCAGCGATTCACTGGGAAGAAACTCCAGGAAGAAGACTCAGCGTGACGTGCCAGCAGAGCCCCACACACAGGGAGACCCCCTCCCACCACACAGTATCTTGGGTCAGTACAAAATTGCCATCGCTTTACAAAAGGCATGAGGTTCACAGTAAAGTACCAAAGGGGAGCGCGGCGGCGAGGAAAGACAAGGGACACGTGTCCCTGCTGGTATTTGGTCTATGAAAATGCACCATAGAATGACTCTTGTAGAAAAACTCTATCCCAAAGGCTCAATGTATGCACAGTCGTGGGATTTACACCTACTGTAGGACTCAAAGGCTTTAAAACAAGCGCTCAAGCGGCTCTCCTGGGGCAAAGGCATCTGCAAGCCCTGTTCCGCCGCTGGGCGCTACGTGGGGCGGCCTCTCTGCAGGAGGCACTTTGCAGCAGGGATGGATGAGACACAGGAGCAAGGAAAAGCAGGGAGCAGCCCCCCTGCCCGGCACTCAGCCCTGGCAGAGCTGCCTGCCATGGCCAGGCTGCTTTTATAGCCTAAAATTCCCCCCAACATCATCTCCTCCCCTCCTGCCCATCAGTTCAAAGAAAACAGCGCACACATTTTGGCTCTTTCTAGATTTGTGTTTAAAAAAAGCCCAGACCTTCATGTGAGGGTCATGGGAAAATCTTGCTTAAATAAGATTTCATTGCAGGGTGGAAGATTTGTGTCCTCCCAGCCCAGGAGCTCCAGGGGAACGGAAAGGCCCTAGGGACAGCAGTGAAACCTGATGGTCCCTCTGCTCCCACCAGTCCCATCCAGAGCAGGATGCGGAGCCTCACCTGCATCATCACCTTCACCCCCAGGCAGGCAATGAGAGACAGAGATCTCACTCAGCAGATGCCTGATGGCTTCAGGAGAGCACTAGGGCAAAGCTGCCTCTGTCAGAGAGGGCAAACATCAGGGGCTCCTCGGACAGCATGAGGATGCAGGTGGCTCGGTGGGGATAAAAGCCATCCAGGGACGTGTTGAGGTTTCACCTATGCATCCCTAAAAAAGCCAGTCAGCTCCCCCTGTCCTGCCAAGGGGCCACTCTCCAAACGGAAAATAGGAATAGTGACACTTCAGCAATGAAAACTTGCCTGGGCTGCTCTAATTCATCAAATGGGTGTTGTGGAGTGACAGTTTTCCTGCCCTCCTGCTGAGCCACCCGTGGCAGACTGCAGCTTCCTGCAGAATTCCCCAAAACTGATGCTAAAATTGAGCTTTTTTTAACCTCTTTTTTTTAACCTTTAAAAATACACATTTTGCTTTATTTTTCTTTAAATATATAGTCTATAAAATAAGGCAACTTGAGGAGACAAGAAGAGCATCCCCATTGCTTAGGTACTGCAATCCTACCACCAAGGAGGGTCACAGTACTTCCAGTTGAGACAAGCCATTCCATCCAGCCACAAAGCTCCTGCACGTGAGAGAAGAGGAGCAACATGCTCAGAAGATGCTGTAAATGGTGGGAAGTGCCTGGGCACAGCTCTCAGCAGCCCCAGCACGTGTCCTGAGGAAGGGAAGGCTCTCATTCCTCTGGGGTTTGTGGCAAAGGAGCTGCTTCTGCCAGGCAAGTTGGACTTTTAGGCGGGAAAGCGAGGAGCAGGAATGGCATAGGGAACACCCCATCTCCTGGGGAATTCAGGGACAAAGGCAGCACAGAAATGGAATGACTTGATTTCTCCCCAAAACTGAAGCACACATTGAAACAGATCTTTGGGAGAAAGTCTTATGACTGTATCTTGTAGTATTCAAAGCTATAAACAAGGTAAGCACAAAGGAGTGCAATGCATCCCCAGCACAGATCCTGCTCGGTGTCACAGCATTGCATGAAAACTGGACTGTACAGCAGCTTTTTCTGACAGGGATTTCCTCTCTCTCCATGGAAGAAACACAAGTGTGTGTTTTCCCTCCCATGTTTTCCCTCTTTTACTTGTATTAATGCTGGAAATCTGACCTTCACATTCCAGAGCTTTGTAGCGTACACATTTTCCATGTTGCTCACCAGTTCCCACTGGGCTAAGTCTTGCTTTTTAGAGCTTTGTTTTTCTGAGGAATAAAGTTAATAGAAAATAATTTATAGGAAAAAAACAACACAACCAACAACAACAACCTAGAGAGTAATCTACAGAAAACAGCACTGCGGAGCAACAGGGTGGCACACTGTAGGCTCAAACAGCAACTGGAGTTTGTATGGGGTGGCAGGGACACCATGGCAAGCTGTGTAAACCTGGTACGACCATTACCTGACCTCTGTGTGTACTTGGACCATAGACAAGAATACTTTATAGCCTCAAAAGAGAATAAAACCACCTTATTCCAGCAGGCTTGATCTTATAAATAAAGACCTTTTCACCCTGATACTGGCTATAACCATGTACCCACCGATGTCACCCAGTACACCCAGGGAAGAGACTTTAGATACCACACAGTCGCCTAATCTGAGCACAGCCCCAGCACTGCACAGAGAAATCAAATCCATGATGGAATCAACTCTTGGTCCTTAGCACAAGCTGTTTAGTTCTCCTCATCCGAGAGGACGGGTGGGATCTTGCTGGAGAGCAGGGTGTACACGTACGGCCAGATCTTGTTGGTCTCTGTGCCTGAGAAGGAGTGAAGGATGCCCCTGCTCCTGGAAGAAAGATGGGGGGAGAAGTCACCACCAGCCCTTCCTGAGGACAGGGGTGTTTGAGATCAGGGGACATCCCAGCGAGGCTGGAAGTTCACCAATGGCTTTTTGGGTGAGAGGATGGGGATGAGGGGATGAGCAGTGGCATTCACTGGTAGGAGCCCAGCTGCACTCACACACGGATGAACCAAACCCAGATAACCACGAACAATCCCATGACCCAGGACACAACTCACCCTCAGCTCCTAAAGACCACTCTATGAAGTGTTTTGTAGATGTAAATCAGCAGGATTTATTCATGTGCTTAAGCAAGTGGGAAACTCAGGGCCCCAGTGCTCCTCCCTCCCCTGCAAAGGCACTTTTGCCCCCTTCTGGACCACTCCTGGTTTTATAAATGCTCCTGGGCGCTCGTGCCGTCTCAGCAGCAGATTGCCACCAACAGCATCCATCTATTCCCAACTCGGCCTCAGACCACCAGCAGCACAGAAGGGACAAGCCTTGAAACATGTCTCTGTGCTCACAGCAGACCCATCTGAGCCTCTTCCCTCGTGCCAATCACCCTGTTCTTCACCTAAACTGATTTCTTGCCCTGGGTGATTTTTTGCCAGGTGACTGTGCACCACCCTGCATTCGCACAGCGCAGGGCTGCTCTCTGCAACATCTCCATCCCCACCTCAGTGATGACTCTTCATGGGGAGGGCAGGGTGTGGGGCACCGCAGAGCTTCTCCAGCTCTTGTGCTGGAGGATACTCACCCAGAAGGAAGTTAGAAGTCTTAAGTGGTTGTGTTTCATAGCGCTGCAAAGCAAACAGACTTCTCACCCTGCGCAGTGGAGTTGGGGGGCAGAAGGGATTTGCAAGTGCCAAAAAATCCCTCCCATCACCAGCACCAGCAAAACCCTTTGTGGACCCAGCATGACAGGAGCTGTGAATGCCTTCACCTCAGCGTCATCCCTCCAAACAGGGCCAGGGTTTGGCTGCAGTGAAAGGCTGGGCTTTGTGCTGCTGAGTGCTGTGATCTGCCCCCCAAAATCTGTCATGGGCCATGCCAGGGCTCCTCAGGCTGATGGAGTCAGCACTTGTGCCTGGTTTTATGGTCACACCGTGGTTTATTCACATGGTCCAACTCACTTGTACATCTCTATCACTGGCTTTGCAGCATCTTTGTATTTTCTGAGCCTGGCAGCAACAGCCTCGGGTCTGTCATCCTCGCGCTGGACCAGCGGCTCGCCCGTCAGGTCATCGATGCCCTGCAGGAAGGCAAACAACATCGCCCCCCCCCCCAGCCACTGCAGCTCCCTCCCATGCACCCACTGCCAAGTGCCTTTTCCTGCTCCACATCCATTGAGCATCTCTGGATAAAACCCATTTTCCTAATGAATATTTAGCATAACTCCCTCAGGCTGGCTCCGAAGGGCAAAGCATTCCATGCTCAGCGCTCGCCACCTGGGATTTCTTCCCCAATGTTCTTTTATGATCTCAGCTCACACAGAAAAGGTTTCCCTCATCTTTTCCTCTGTGAATGGCTCTCAGCTGGCACCACCGGCATGCTATGGGCTCTACCTGGACGTGGGGGGGGTTGAAGTCCATGTTGTACACCCTCCCGCTGGCCGGGTGGACCCAGCGGGCACTAAGGCGGTCCTTCAGTGTCTCAAAGGGAATGTTCAAGCTGATCACCAGGTCCAGCTCACAGATCCTGTCCAGCGCCTTGGCTTGCCCCAGCGTCCGGGGGAAACCTGTGTAGACACAGCAACAGAAAGGGGTTGTCATGAAAGGCAGGAAAGCAGCAGTGATGGAACCAAACCCACCGCCCCGGAGCTGCAGAACCACCGCAGCTCCTTGCTCAAGCACAAGTGGTGTGAGAGTCAGGCATCCACCATATGGCGGCAATAAAAAATAGCTCCTACAGCGCTGACTCCCAAAATATAACACACAGGTCGTTGTGGGCTCATGTTTTCCTGCAAAGTCGTGTCTGATGCTGGGCTAGATCCCTGCAGAGGGGCCGGTGCTGATGGAAGCATCTGTTCTTGCCATCAGACTGCAACAAGGGGTGACTCTGAGCTAGTCCCCTCTTCAGTCTTCTCTGCTGACAACACCCTTTTTTTTAATGTTTTTAAGCTTTTTTATATCCATAAAACCCTCGGAGACCTCCCAGGCTCTTCCCAAGTAGGGTATTTTTAGCCAAAATCTTGTCAGGGGCTCCAGGAAACCTGGAGAGGGGCTTTGGACAAGGGCCTGTAGGGACAGGACAAGGGCAATGGCTTGAACCTGCCAGAGGGGAGATTGAGATGAGCTCTTGGGCAGAAGCTCTTCCCTGTGAGGGTGCTGAGGCGCTGGCACAGGGTGCCCAGAGAAGCTGGGGCTGCCCCATCCCTGGCAGTGTTCAAGGCCAGGTTGGACACAGGGGCTTGGAGCAACCTGCTCTAGTGGAAGGTGTCCCTGCCCAGGGCAGGGGTTGGAGCTGGAGGAGCTTTAAGCTCCCTTCAACCCAAACCAGGCTGGGATTCTGGGATTATCTCCATACTCAGTGACCATTTCAAAGACCGTCAGCAGATTGGCACAGGAAGCCTTCTCCCCCTACAACGGCCTCGGCTACACATCCCTACACATCACACCTGCTTGTGCCCAGCACCGCAGCTCAGTGCAACCCACCGAGCTCTGCCCCATCCCCTAACCAAACCCCAAAGCAGTTCCTAGAACTGCCACCAGCACTTGCTGGCTCCCAGGCCACCTCCAACACTGCACTGCTGGGATGCAGCTTCACCACTGAGGGCTGCAGGAGCTCCTGGTGAACCCTCTGCTGCTCCTTTCACTGCTTCCCTGGCTGGTTTGCTCTCGGCATCTTCTCCATCCGCACCTCAGGTGGCTTTCAGCCTTGGGATGAATAGCTCCTTTGCGCACATATGGAGGTGATAAGAGGTTTTTCTTGGCTTGCCTCCAGCCCTGCTCTGCTCCCTGGCTCTGCTTTATGAAACACGCATCTCCTTTCCCAGCCTTTCCCTTTCCCGGATGCGTGCCAAGGGCTCAGCTGGACACGCACGTGCTGCTGCTTAGGGCAGATGTCTCTGCCAGCAGCTCAGCTTCTGCCTCTCTTTCCACAACCAGCAAAGGTTTTCTCTTTCCTGGTGCTGCCAAACTGTAAGCAGCAAAACAGTGTTTTAAAGGGAGCTGGGATTTTCCCATCGCAGGGAATGCCAGCAGCGCACTCACCGTCCAGCAGCCAGTGCTGCTCTCGCCGCTTCTCCAGCTCCGTCATCATCACGCATGTGATGACGTGGTCGGGCACCAGAAGGCCTCGCTCAAGGTACTGCTTTGCCAAGACACCAACTTCTGTTCAAGAGAAGCAAAGAAAAAAGAGAGAAGAAGAAGAAAGCGTGACATTTCCACTTAAAAACCAGCGCTCCCCCTCAAATTCTGCCTGTCCTCCCAAATTGCTCATCCAGGATGTTTTCCGCAGCATTCCCCTGCTCATAGCTGCTGTTCCTGATAGCTGGAGGCCACGAGGTCCTTTTGGTGCTGTAGAAATGGAAATGCTTGAAAAAGCCAAGAGCAGGAACACAGTGAGCACTAGATGAGCTGTGGCAGCCCTGCCGTCACCAGCACTGTCCCTGCTATGCCCCTGCACGCACCATGTGCCATGCACAGAGCTCCTTTGGTTTTGGAGACAGCACCAGTATGGTTACAGGTGCTGGCATGATGTTAAATGCTGGCATGGATGTTAAATGTCCTGAAGACACTGAACCAGCTGCAAGGGATGTGCCAGCTCCACACACCTCCGACAGCGGGATGGTCACCCTACCCTGAACCACAGATCTGGCTAACACACAGCCATGGAATCCCAGACTGGTTTGTGCTCATCCAGTTCCAAGCCTCTGCCACAGGCAGGGTAAAGCCATTCCCCCTTGTCCTGTCCCTACAGGCCCTTGTCCAAAGCCCCTCTCCAGGTTTCTTGTTGGCCCCTTTAAGTATTGCAAGACAGTTTCCCATCCAAAGGGCTTTAAGACTTCAAAGCCTCAACTTAAGATACACCCAGATAAGAAAATTATTCCCAAGATCAAATCCTTGAGAACCTCATTGTGGTGTAACTGCAAGGCAAATATCCCTTACCAGGCTCCTTCTGGCTCTCCCCACATCACTCAGCTGGAGCCAGCAGTGCTGAGGAGAAGCCCACAGTGGTTTCTGCACAGGTTACACCATGTCTGGATCCACCTTCACAGCAATCTGGCATCACCCAGGATGTAAGAAGGGTTTATTCTGCTTATATTGTTATTGCAGCTGGGGTAAAGCAGATCTTACTCCAAGGAGAAGTGCAATAAATTCAGTTGCTTCTTACATTATGGTTTGCCAGCGATTCAATTTTAGCCACTTAAAGACACAAAGAAACTAGGAAATGCAAACATTCTTTACCACCATGTGTGACAAGTCCTGATCCTGCCACCAAAAGAGGTCCGGCTCCTCTCCTCTTGGACTAGGACACCTTAGATACCACAGCAGCTGGAATAGCATTTGTCACCAAAATGAACAGTTCTGCCATGAGTTTTTGCAAGGTTTCTGGTGAGGGCAGCACATTTTAGCCTCTCTGAGTACAAGAACGCTCTAAAAAAAGGCACGGGATCCTGCTTTTGGAGGCAGGCTCTGCCTTTCCCAACTGCAGCGAGATGTTAAAGCAAAAGGCACGTACACCTGAATTCCTGAGCTGCGGGAAGGGGTTTTTGCACAATATGAAGTTCCTGGAGAGGGTTCCTCTGATCTAACAGGGAACCTGACACAGCCTGCACGGATCCCCTGGGAGCAGGGGACCAGGATGTGCACAGGAAACCTCTCAGGCTCCAAAACTGATGTGCAGAGGACGCGTGGCAGGGAAGTGGGGCTGCCAACCGACCCATGCTTCCCGCCTGGAATCCAGCCTGTGTCCAAACCAGGCTGGCATCAGGCACTGACTCATGGGCCTGCAGGGCTGAGTCACTGCAGGGACGGGGACCACCTCCCTGTCTCCCTCTGCTCCATAAAGGCATTTCAGTTCCCTGCTCGGAGCCACGGTGGCTGCCAGGCACCGAGAGCAGAAAATACCTTTTTCCAATGACATGTGTTTTTGTCTCTGTCGCCAGGGCTGCTGGCAGCAACCCTGCCTGGAAAAGCAAAGGACACAGGGATGGAAAGAATACATGATGCCTTATGCAACCAGCACAGAGACCTGCCAGGGCATAAATATTATCACATCCGCCTGCATATTTCAATATTTATTCACATGGTCTGCACATTGCCACGGGCCTGGAGGGCAGAGCTGATCCCAGAGCACAGCCCAGGAGCCACGGAGCTGCAGAAGAAGGTCCCAGGGAGCACTGGCCGTCCCAGGGAGTGACTGCTGAAGCCGGGCTTGGTGCTGCAAACTGAGTTGTGAAGTCTGGAAATACAGCTCTGCATCAGGTTAGATACAGGGCAGAAGCTCTTCCCTGTGAGGGTGCTGAGGCGCTGGCACAGGGTGCCCAGAGAAGCTGTGGCTGCCCCATCCCTGGCAGTGTTCAAGGCCAGGTTGGACACAGGGGCCTGGAGCAACCTGCTCTAGTGGAAGGTGTCCCTGCCCGGGGCAGGGGTTGGAGCTGGAGGAGCTTTAAGGTCCCTTCCAGCACAAACCACTCTGGGATTCCATCATCTCCAATTTTTACATTTGTTCTCCCCTTCCCAGCCACACCAGCCCAACCCGCTCCATGCAAGCCCCTGTGCAGCAGTCCCCCAAAGGGGAGCAGGGCTTGGGCAGCCCTTCCTGACCCCGGTGGAAGATCCTGGTTCCCCTGTGTGAGGAGCTGGGGCTCACCCCTGTTGTACTGCACATCACCTGGGCAAGCGATCCCCATCGCTACAGCTGGGTGCAGAGGAGGGCGGTACGCATTGCTCTGCAGTTACTCCAGGTAGCAAGGGGCTCCTTAGATGCTGCTCATGCTGCCTAACCTGGGCTGGCATTGGGTGCTCCCAAGAGTACCGAGCTCAGTGCAAAACAGCCTTTTGACTCATGGACTTAATCCCATTAATCTAATGACCATGGGTTTAATCTGCCCTTTAACGCACGGGATGTCAAGCTCTCCATGGCTTCTTTCCCAGTGCGACACTGATCTGCAGCCACCCCTCCTTATCAAAGCAACAGCCCCAAGAGACATCTCCAGCCCCTGAGGCCATGAGGAGCAAAAGAGCCACCCAGGATGAGGCTGGAGGAGAGGCTGTTCCCAAACACGTCGCTTGGCAGCCTCCAGACCCTGTGTGATAGATAAACCCGGACATTCTGCCCTACGGCACAACCTTCTAGATGATTTTGTTTTTATTTAGGCTGCAGCACACGATCTGGAGTTAATGGAGAGAAGAAACCCTGGATGGTTAACAGGGGACTGGCCACAGCTGCTTGCGCACCAACACAGTTAAGCTGCAACAACCCCAAACCTCACCCCAGCTTTGGGACCCCAGCACCTTGTGCCTGATGCGGATGCTCTATCCAGGTCTCTCGCTCCCACCCTGTCCCCGCTGGCAGGATGTGACTTGGGGAGCTGGAGCCTGGAGCCCAAATTTGGGCCAAGACCCGCTCATCTGATGGACAGTGGGGTCTGTCTGCGGGGGGGCTGCTCCTGGACATGAAGATATAGCATGGACCCTATGGTAATCCAGAGGGCTGGCAGACAGCCCCTCCTGGGCTCAGCTCCAACAGGCAGCAAAGCCCATCGCCCATGGGAAAGGTGGGGAGAAGGTCCATGGGGCTCAGTCATGCACAGCCCACATCCCCCTTGGCCTTTTACGGGTGCTTCCTTTGGTTGATGCTAACAAACAAAACCCATCACGAGGAAGGGACAGGAGCCACTTCTGCCTCCAATGAAGCACATTAAAGGGAACACTGGGACAGACACAAGTCCCACATGTCCCTGGGGAGATGCTGACCCTCAGCCAAAGCCACTTGGAAAAGAAATTAAGTTGTATTGCAAATTAACTGCCGAGTCCTGATAAGACCCCGAGATGCTGCCAACACCAGAGCAACCCCCTGGGTGCTGGGGCAAGTACTGGCAAGGAAATCGCTCACCACCCTCCAGCACCCCTGCTTAGCACCAAAATCAGTTTCTAAGCCTTCCAAGATCTTTAAAAGACCCTTTTCTACAGCAGAGTGGCCACTCACTGAGCGAAAACACTATTAACAGAGAAATATGCAATAGCAGATGCACTCATAGCATTGCTGCAGCAAAACTCGAAGCCCTTCAACGTGTGTCCAGATGCTTCACTCAGCTGCAGAGTGAAGTCCTGGATCCCTGAGGCTGCTGATACCCGAGCCTGAACCCCACAGCCATGGCTTCTTTATGTCTTGCAATGGTGAGTGGGAAAATCCCTGCCATCTTCAGACCAAGATGACTAAAACCACTGGAGTGATGCTTCCCTTTGGGATGATGACTCTGAGGCGATTATGTTTGTATCAAAGGGCCCCAGCTCCCCTAAAATGCAAATCCAGTGGCACAGATGGTAAAACTCAAGAGGAGAGACTACTTGCATCTCGCTTCCCCTGGAGCTGGCACACGGCAGCACAGTCGTGTTACAGCTTGTCCAAAGCAAATAGCAAAAAATAAATAGCAAATAGCTGCAGCTTACTGAGAGCTGTAACCAGAGGCTGAGTCAAAGGTGGGATGAGAACGTCACGCCAGCTACACCAACAAACAGGACTGATTTACTTCTGAGTAATTTTACCAGCATTTCTGAGTGTTGTTTCCTTTGGGAAGCTGGATTTAACTGATGTGCTTTGGGAAACACCTTTCACAGCCCCTTTTTCCTTCCCCAGTGTTCCCAGAGGAGCTCTACAGCAAGAGTACGAACTGAAACAGAGAACTGAGGGAAAATGCTCATGTAGGGCTTGACTGTGTGTGTTCCCAGGTGGACACAGAGCCTCCCTGCGCTGCACTGCCCTGCTCCTGCTCGCTTTCCACCCGCGTGTTTTGTCCTCCAGCCAAAGCAGCCATGGGGATTTTCCTAAATTTGAGCCTCCCTCCAAAGGAAATATTATTGTCCCTTTTATTTATAAAAGGAAAACTGGGTATTTTTAAACGAGTGACCAGCGCAGGGCTGTGTGAAACGCCCTTGCTTGCAGCACACAGCTCTCCAAAACTTTCCCCCTCCTCTCTTCTCTGCCTTGTTTTGTGTCGATGCGGCTTCACCGTTCCTCTGCCCGGTGAGTCAGCCTCCCCCCTGGGTCGGTCTTTCACACGTTAGCAGAGGAGAGAAGGAACAGTTGGGATAAGAAACATTCTGGGATTGCCTAATGGATGCTGCAGAGGAACGGGAGCACAAGGTGGGGTGCAGCGCGCCCGCTCCTGAGCATCGCTGGGGCTGGGGAGCATCTCACAGCGCTGCCCGGGCCATGAACACAGCGAAGACCAACTGTTCTCCCCGGGGCTTTGGTCCTAGAAGGGAGCTTCGTAAGGAGCGGAGACACACACCAGCAGCCCGTAACACCCACTGGGCTTGCACAGGGGCTGGTACAACACGGCATATCACTGCACTCTGCGAGCCACAGTAATTTTCCCACGGGGATTCCCCCCGTGGATGAAGGCACGGTCCCAACCCATCCCTCCCACCCTGGTTGCACAGGTACCACCATTTCAGCCATCTGCTGTCCACCGCTCCGCAGTTTGAACCCCGTTCCCACGCATGGGGCAAGATGAAGTTATTATTAACAAACAACCTGTGTCCCCCGCTGCCACCGTCAACCATCGGTGCCCGAGCAGACGGGTTATTCAGCCGTACCCGCTCGGCACAGGGATGAAACTATTACACATCCTCGGCTCCTCGCAGCACCAGACCCCACTTTCATCGGGCAGCTCCGGGAGCTCCGGCTGAAGGGAGAAGGCGATGAATGAGCTGTGCCAACCCCAC
>NW_009917368.1:0-6662 GCF_000696875.1 Nestor notabilis | reverse complement strand
AACCCTAACTATTCTATGATTCTATGTAGGTAGAATTTAGATACTGAAATCTCAGCTTGGGAAGAAATTAGAAGAATTTAGTTTACCACTGGTAAATTATACAAAAATGAAAGCAGGATCGCATGTATTCATTGAAAATACTAAGCAATAGAGATTCAGCTAGATTATCAATGTATATGACCCCACAAGTACTTTTGGTTTGTAACGTTGACAATGTACATGCATAGGGAGTATAATTTTTGCTTCAAGAGGATGTGTACAGTCTAATGTCACATGAATATGGATAGAGGGAACAACCCCTTCAAACAGGCCCAAATGAATTTAAAATCTAGTAGAAAGGCACTGCAATATTAACGGAGGAGCCAGCTAGTATGACAGAGAAGTCATTAGCCTCTTAAGAAAGAGAAAGCAAGCATAGCCCTGCTCCACAGTGGTTCTATTGAATCTGTTCCTAGGTCTTGCCCTCAGTTTTCCAGACTTACAGGGGACCAGCCTCAGCTGTACTGAAGAATTCCTTTTTCTCCATAATCCACCACAAGACCAGGGATGATCACAAAGGGCGCAAAGATGATAATTTCATTGTGCTATGATGTCAGACATCAGCTGATGACTCTGAGTTCTTAGCTACATGAAAGGCAATTTAACCTCACCTACTCTATAAATAAAATAGGAGTTAAGCTGCACGACTTGCTGCAGGCTTATAACAAACATATCAACAGCCACGGAAGCACAAGTACTGTAGTGAGATTACCATCTACATCTGAGACCAAAATATTAAGTTTCCAAAGGTAGAGCCTTCTTAAAAGAGGACCCACAAGTATGAAATACCCTTTTAACAAGTTATAAAGAGGTATTACTTGCATGTAAAATCTGTCTTGTTATACATGGGGTTTTTTTACATTGCCTCCAAAGGCAATAACAGCAGGTTATTCAGTTATTTTTTTCTGTAAGTATATAAATGCATAGCTGATAAATGCCAAACAAATAATGTGAGCATTGTAACAGTAAAACAATAGAAATATTATACCTGGATACAACTTCTTGCCTTTTTTTATTTATTTATTTCTGAATTTTGGGGGCCTCTTTTTTTGTTTCTCAACCATGCCATTGATACTTTCATTTTGCAGGGAAACTGCAAAATCTATGAACAGATTCATTTCTAGCAGTGGAGAAATTAATTTGTCTTAGAGCCAATGTTGAAACTGGTGTCTCCTTGATTCCACTGAACTGGTATTTGTTCAGCTCCCTTCTTTGGAATGTTTCACAGGCTTTATGGTCAATGTACAAAGAAGAGCTGTTCAGGAGTCAGCTGGAGGAAGGCCAGTTCAAAATATCACACCAACATGGTTAGTTTCCAACCAACTACCAAGGTTTTTTTCTGTTTGCAATTAAATTCTCCAATGACAGATCCAGATCCAGATCCTCCTTGGATTATGTCTGTTTTAAGAAAATTACTTTTCCAGCCAACCTTGGCAAATGCCCAAGGGTACCCTGAAGTCTTCTACAGTCCTTCTGTGAAATGTGGAGTCTTCTAGTATTTGATATTCAAAATCTTGGACACTCCTGTTGCCACTGGGATGCCCAGCAAGTCATACTAAACATCCTAGAATCGTGTTTTTAAACTGCATTTATGTTTAAGTCCAGACCTATTAAAAATTACAATATTTGCAGATGGTGTTTGGCTATATACACCTATTTTATAACTTTGCTCTTACATGGGGTTCTTAGCCACTTGGTGTTATTCCTGCTCTGAACCAGAAATTGTACTAGGTATCTCTTGAGGTCCCTTCCAGTCTGACTATGATTCTGCATCAAATGGTGGAGAGATTCTGCCAATAGCTGATGCCAGTATTGCTTATCTGAAGGAAAAACGGTGCATTCATGCCTGCCCCACTCATCTTGGAGGAGTGGACAAGAACATACGGTTTGGCACTGCAGTTCTTCTGACACCAGTTCTGTTCCTCTCTGTCTCCCCACCATCCTCCAAATGCTGGTACACAATTGAGACAGAGGCCCCAGAGCCTTGCTTTGCCAGTCCCCCCAAGTATTCCCATTTCATAAGAAACTGCAGATTATAACAGATTATATATATTTTTTAAATACAGTGAAGTCCTTAAAAGTGTGGTGATAGGTAAGAGTCAACTGTAGTTTTAAATACAGTAACTGCTATACAAGAAGGATCAAATTAGCTCAAAACATTAGTGGAAACAGGCAGAAAAGAATGAAAAGGGGTTATACTTTTCAGGGAGTTTGTGAGTTGATGGAATGCTTCTCAAGCAGATTAAAAGGATTTGATACATTAAACAGAGGTACTTCAGTAAATACATTCAGGCGAAATAAAAAAAAAACCCAAACAACAAACAAACAAAAACAAACCAACCCAAAACATTAAATTATTAATTGAGGGTGTTTTCTCATCTGGTTTTAAGGTGCAGATACATCGGTTCCTACAGAATGCATTTTGGGGAAGCAGTTATCCAAAAACAGGCTAACAGCTTTTTAATGCTTCCCAATGGCAACGGTTTTCCATGTGGGAGCCTATCCTACATGAATCTTACTAGGAACTACTGAGATGTGTAACTGATCTTGCCCTGGAGCAGTGAGATGAACTAATTGCCTTACTGGGGTCTTCCTCAGCCCTTACTTTGTACAGTCTGTGCTCAGTCGGACCGCAGCTGCCTGGCCTCACCAGATGTGAAGTGCCAGATCACCTCCAAAGGCATGCTAGGAAAAGTTTCCAGTACTAAGTAACTTTAGCCAGGAGACCAGGAAGGAAAGAAACCTTCTAAAATGATTGCATATTTACTATGACACAAAGTCGCTGAGAAGCTAAAGAAACAAATGGCAACATGAAATTCAGTTGGGAGGGGAGGACATCACATCAAACTGTCTCCTGCATGGTGGTACACAGATTCACAGTACTGCAAAGTGTTTTACTGTGTGGCTAACCCCAATTCTTCTCTCTTTTAATTATGTCTCAGTTCTGGGCTTCCTGAATATTGCATAGTATTTTTTTTTATATATAGTGAAGGCCTTAATTGTAAGATGATAAAGACCAAATGGTAAGCAGTTACTAGCATTGTTGCCTATAAAGTGCTTTGTATCTCTGAATGTTGCTCAAAGTGGTAAAGGCAGAGTAACACAGAACTGTCTTGTAACATGTAAATGCATGTGAAAGTTTCTAAACAGATCCAAACCTTTTAATGAGAGCTACTTCAATATATATATTGAGCTGGGGAGGGTATGGGGGATATGGAACAGCAATCTGCTCTTACTTGAGCAAGTCTTCCTGTCTGGGTTCAGGGTGTAGCCTTGGTAACAGTCACAGGTATAGGACAGATCATCTCTCACGCAGACCTGATCACAGTCATGCCTTCCAGGTTCACACATGTCCACAGCTGAGGAAGGCACAAGAGAATAAAAGAATATTAATCAATACCCAAATCTTTAGATTTTTAAATTGGTGTTAGTAATTCCCTTTTGCAAACATATATTCATTTGGAATCAAAGCAGGATGTTTTCATTGCATGTCAGCATGCTATTAGCCATAGCAAGGAAAATAAACAGTGTTTTCATCTGGAAATCAGCATCATAAAATTAATACAATTTTTGGAATATTGGCAACACTGTTTTGCAGTTATAACAGATTGCAAAATGAACTGAATTAGCAGTGACCCAGCTGCAAAATAATTATCCACAGGAACTTCAGAGAACAAATAACTGGATTTTAAGAAATTATTTGGCATGATTTCAGCTTTAATTGGGTTGTATAAGACACTGTTTTACAGAGTGAAAATACTGTAAACAGAAGTGTACACATGGCTGCTGAAAAAAAGAGATGTGGCACCCACTGCCAGTTACAAAGTGGGCACCCTATGTGTGAGGCTGATAATTTCTGCCAAATTTAACACATCAACTTTGAAAGGGCAAGTTGAGAGGGAGTTCCTATATTTGGACATCTTTGCAGTAAGGAGGTCCAGTAAGGCACGAGGAAAGAGAGAATGATGGAAAGAAAGAACAAAGAGAAAGAAAAATTAAAAAAGGAAAAGTCAAGACCCTCCTGGACCTAGACTATTTTTTTTTACATCACAAAGACCTGTATGGTTGAGAAACACTTGGATAATTTACCAGAGAAATAACATAAATTAACCTGGTTTTCAAGAGCTACTTGCTTTTAGCTGAACACAGTATTTCCTTAATCAGGTCTCACCTGAGCAAGTCTTCTTGTCTGCATTCAGAGTGTATCCTTCATAGCAGTCACAGCTGTAGGATCCATCATTATTCAAACAGACCTGTGCACAGTCATGCCTTCCAGGTGCGCACATGTCCATGGCTGTGGTGAACCATGTTTCAGAAAAAAAAACTATTTATCACTCCCAGACACTCAAGCATTTTTAATGCTTCAACATTTATAAATACAATTTAATTAGGATTCAAATTAGGATTCAGCCAGCACCCTACTACATTATTATATTATGCTGCAGACAACTAAATTCAGTTACTAATTGTTTAATGGAGGAGGCAGATACCAGGACTGCAAGACATTACTGCACCACGTCTCACACAAGTCTGATTTTCATGAGCAATTATAACAGAGCTGAATATGCCCAGTAAGGATGAAGCTAAAACCCCATACTGAGATGAGCAATAACTTGCTATGTGCCAGGGCAGAAGTTGGTTCTTGCAATATTAGCAGTAACTATGGTGAATCCAAATTTAACTTCATACTTTTCATCCATGAGCTGAAGACACACACAAAAAAACAGGCAAGGTATGTAGAAATGCTATTAAATGGCAGAGAGATAAAAAGCCTAGTGAGAAAAAAAACCAAACACACAAATAAGCAGGAGCATTAGAAGATTATGTTCTCTCTTCAGAAACCAGAGTGAAAACTTCAGTGAGAAGAATGCTTATGTGCTCTCAAAGGGAGAGATGCACTTACCAGTTATAAAATAGCTACCCTAAGGCTGGTGCTGCTCAAAACTTCTGGATTAAAAGAAACAAATAAGAGAAGTATTTGGAGGAAAAGAAGTTTTTATAATAGGCTATTTTTTCAGGGTGCCAATTCAAGGAGTAGGAAAGGAAGAAGCTGCTGCCGGTGTAAGACTAGGGTTGCCACATAGCAAAGCCCAGCACAACTCTGGGAGCAGAAGCAGCAAACTGTAAAACCCCCTGAGTTTCAACAGGAAAGATGGAGAGGACATGAGAAGATTATCAGGCTTTAAGTTCTCTATGGACAAATGGCACTAACTCTCCAGTGGAGACACAGTGCTGGAGAGCATCTACAAGAGGGTTCATTCTCTCACAGGGACTAAGGTTATGAAGTACTGTGAAGATCATAAAATGGTAGGTAAGTGCCACATTGCATTTTTTTAATCAATGCATTTAAAGAAAAATAAAATGCTATTGTTATTCGAACCAAGGGGAAAGGCTCCAGGTGAATTCCCATTTTAAGGTAAGCAATTTTTCAACTAGAAAAAAGAAATGTAACTCAAACAACCATGTCTCCATGAGTTTCATGTATTAAAATAGCCTTTAATTCTTACCTGAGCAAGTCTTCTTATCTGAATTCAGGGTGTAGCCTTCATAGCAGTCACAGACATAGGATCCATTATTTCTCACACAGATCTGATCACATTCATGCCTTCCAGGTGCACACATGTCCACAGCTGTAAAACACACGTTAAAAAAAACAAGTCACTGTTAGTAAGAAGTAGCTTGAGATGTAGTGCATATTCACATTTTTTTTACATATTTTGATTTGGAATCAGCTCAGAAATGGCAGTAGTAATTAAAAGAATTAGAATAACTGGTAGGAGAAAATATCTATACAGTGTCTACATCTGAAGACTTTGTTTTGGCATCTGGCCCTAATGAATGGATCTGTAGGCATAATAAAAAGAATGGTGATGGAATCAAACTATTTCTCACCATTACTTGCAGCAAAGTTTTATTTATTATTGAAGATACAGATGGTCACAGTTTCAACAGAAATACACAAGTAGCTTCTCAAATCCATTATGGTGCTAAAAAGTGATATTTTTCTAGTTGAGCATATTTACTAAAGGAGTAATACCTGAGCAGGTTCTCTTATCTGGATTCAGAGCATAGCCTTCATAGCAATCACAAAGGTAGGATCCGCTGTTGCTCACACAGACCTGCTCACAGTCATGGGCCCCAAGCGCACACACATTTGCAGCTACAGAGGGTATTTACAGAAAAGGAATTTCAGTCATCCCAGAGGAATGAAAAAGTCATTAATAATTTATGCTTACAAAAGTACATCTTGCACTGTTTGCTGGATTAGTAGCAGTAAATGTCAGTGCTGTGTCACTGTCACACAAAGTTACAGTCATCTTTTGCATCTTTCTGTGGCCAGAAGAAAGAGGTCATAAATGACACTGTAACAACTGCATTGAAATAACACAACACCTGAGGTGGCAGAAAGCCAGGATGGTTGGAAAAGGGTGCAACAGGGAGAGATTTTAAGCATTTTGTAACATTACACTAGAAATGAGAACACGGCAATGAAAAGGACCTTCTGGCTTTTTTGTATCCAGTCCCTTTCTATTACAGACAAGCAGCAGAAATAATCCCAAAATGTAACTGTCACTGTCTGGCAGTTTACTAATTTATGCTCACTGGCATACAACCTGATTTAT